>NC_057804.1:92471915-92771915 GCF_018294505.1 Triticum aestivum
ACGATTAAGTCGCTGCAGTCCTCTCCTACCTCGTGCCAGTCTTCTCCCTCCCCGTCGCGCATGTTTCCCCGCTCAGGCCACCGCCACTCGCCGGAGAACCGCCCTCACCGCTCTTTGCCCGCACTCGCCGGAGAACCGCGCTCGCCGGCCACTCGCTCTGGCCACCCACACTCGCCGGAGAACCCCGCTCACCGATCTGGCTGCCCGTGCTCGCCACTCTGGCCGCTCGCAGAACCGCACCTGTCGGCCGCCCGCGCTCGCCGGAGATCCACGCTCGCCAGCCGCCTATGCACGCCATGGATGCAACTCCGCCTCGCTGACGATTGACTAGTTCCAGCAAACAAAAAATGCCCCGTTGCAGCAAAAAAAAACGTCGATGGTTTGCAGCCCCCTCTGTTGCAACTCCGGTCGCCAACAGTGGAAGCCCTCCCGCTACCAACGGTTTCCGACATGAGCGCCGTTGCAAAACCAGGAGACGGTTGTAGCAAAAAATAGGCTGCTTCCAGCAAAATTAAAATATGGTTGTAGCAAATTTTGGACTGGTCCAGCAAATCAAAAAGTGATGGTAGTAAAAAATGTGTTTGGTTCCAGCAAAAAAAGACACTTGTTCCAGCCAAAAAAATAGAAAGGGGAAAACGCATTGCATGCGCCGCGGTCACCACGGTCACCATGGTCACCATCGAGGGAGAAAAAGGCGGTTCCAGCAAACCGTGACAATGGTTCCAGCAAATTACCAGGATGGTTGCATCATTTCATCAATCTTGCGACGGTCGCTTCCAACAAACGTGGTCTCCGGTTCTGGCAAATCGCAACACCGGTTGCAACAAATCCGTTGGTTGCTGGTGGCTTTTTCCATTGCTGGTTGTACCAAAAAAATTGCATCGTCGGCGGCGGCAGCCACGACCTCCCCGTCGCCGGATGCAGCATATCCGATGGCCAATTGTAGCATGACTGGTCGGCGGTTGTAGCACAGCCGGGCGGGAAGGATCTAGGCGGGCGCCATGACCACGGCGAGAGGAGGACTAGGCGGATGTGGTGCACGGCCATGACATGGAGGAGGATTTGGGGGGTGGGGTGGGGTGGGGAGGGGGGAGGAGAGAAGGTAGGCAGTTAAAGGAGGGGGCATGGCGGATGCGCTTGCCGGAATCGAGTGGTACGCGATACACTAGCTCCACTAATTATGCCGGCGTACTGTCTCGCCGGAGAAAAAGGAGGCTGGGGCAGGGGATAAGGCACAGGGTCAGAGAAAAAAAAGAAAGGGAGGGGAAGGAAAACTAGCTTCGTGGGCCACCATGCCATGTGGCTGCCTAAATGAGAGGATAACGCTTCGTGCGTGACGCGACCGGCGCTTCATTCGACCGGTGCACCGGCTGCCAACGTTCTTCAATCTTATATGCGAACTAAAAAGATTCGAAGGGAGTACTAACAATCTTCCTTGGGTTTGGCGATTGCCACGTGTAGTTCATATATGCAATATATCTAAAAACTGAAATGCTGTAGAAGAATTCACATCCTGGCACGAGTCCTTTTATCCAAACATCAGGTTACAGGCATATGGCAATCAGACACATTAATCAGAGCGACTCATGGGAAACCCAACGCGCGAACATAGCGAGGCATCTCTCTGGTTCGAACTCTGGTGCAGTGTGTCCACCGTTCTATATTAAGAAAATATGTTAGGAGAGAGGGGCGTTGACACAAACAAACAATATTCGCGAAAAAAAGAAACAAACAAACAAAATCATTTTTAGAAATTCTGAAATGATCCCACATGTACATATAGGTATGATCATCATGGTAAATTTTCGTGAATAGTCGAGGGCTGCAAAAAAAATTCTTGGTAATCTATAATAGTAGTGAATAGTACAACTATTATAGATACACATATTGGTCTTTTCTATTTGCATCCCTCAAATAAGCATATTTATCTGTGAAATTTTACATGCATGAGAGGGAGTATATACATTGTGGAAAAAGTCGTAGAATTTTTTGGAACTTTAAAAATATGTCCTTTGCTTTTTTTTAAATAAAAAGCTCCAAGTGACGCTGCTCGTCAGTTCTGGAGCCATATTACCATTTACATGCTTATATAGTGCACAATATGTGAGGCTTTTTGGCTCTCGGGCACTATGGAGCCCGAAATTAAAAAAAAAATCAAAAAACAATTTCAAGTTTCAAAAATTCTGAAAAGGTGCCTATAGATGTATACTCTATGTGTAAAATTAGACCGTGATAAGTGTCATATGTGTGGCACGAAACAATTCCGCTCTGACTTTTTTTATGCCAAGTTTAGTTACAAGAGGATGACAACTTTAGTTGTGAAGCATCGCAACTTTCTATTTGGATGGCAAGTTTCTTTTTTTTTGGAGTTTTCTTTCGAATGGCAACTTTAGTGTAAAAAACATCAGGACGGTGTTACTTCGTGCCACACGTGTGGCACTATCATTTGGGATAAATTTTTATTATGAAATAGTTTTTTATGTGAGCTGTAAAAGAAGAAATTCATGTACGTACTTTTATAGTGAAAGTACATGCGCTAGAAATAGATGGGTTTTTTTTGTAGCTTGTTAGGTATTTCACCATGAAACTTTAGAGACAAGTGGTATACATCCATAGGTATGTGTGTACTTTCAGATATTTTTTTTAAATCTAAAAATTTAATTTTTGAATTTTTGAAATGTTGGCTCCATGGAGCTGGAGCTCCATTAGCAATTTCGGACTAGATGTACAACTCTCATGTTTTCAATTGTAGTCGAATTGGACTCTCAAAAAAGATCTATAGTACTCCCACCGTCCAAAAATAAATATCATAGACCCACATATTGGTCTTTTCTTTTTGTATCCTTTACAAGTACTTAGTGTGAATATGACCCTGTTCGGATCCACTCCGCTCCTCAAGTGCGCTCCCAGAGCGGACGGAGCAGCGCCGAACTCCACGGGCTCTGCGGAGTTAAAAGAGCGGAGTGGAACGGCCTTCAGTTCATTTTTCAAGGAGTGGCTGAAACTGGACTCCACGAACTCTGTGGAGTCAGGAATACTGGAGCGGATTTGGTGGAGTGGAGAGATTCCAAACAGGCCCTATATATATTTTTTGAAGAAGTTTTACTCCCTCCATTCTTGTGTTTTCTTATTTCAATTTTTAAGAACAGGCTCCAAAGACACAAGCTCATTTAGCAATACTGGAGTACTATACAAATGTTACCATTTACATGCTTATACAATGCATTAGATGTATAGTTTTATGTTTTCAAATGATAGTGAAATTGGGATCACAAGAAAGGAAGTCTTGAACGCTCCAATGACATATACAAAATTGGAGTATCATATTACCTTTACCGTAGCAAACGTCAGGTTGTTTGTGTATGTTATGGTGAATCTGCGGATACATTATATTTCAAATTAGCTACACTAATACAAAACAATCTATATACTAGATTAACAAGAATACAACACCAACCATGCAAATGGAACTAATTATACAACTTCTCATATATAAATTCTCACCCCGCGGACTGTCCATTTAGATGCCAAGCCCTCCACTCATCCACTACCGGGAAATTGAGTGATCTCAGCCAAGACTGTGTACCCAGAAATGGTATAACAGAATCATGGTCTCCACTGTACAACAAAGATAAATGAGGTTGTAACATGAAAACTTGGAAATTGAAGATGGAAATAAGAGCATCTTTTATTCTTTTTGTGTATCTATACTATAATACAGTTCTCCACAAGTGTGCCTGCAGTTCAGCAAAACTGTGCCTTGCACAAGTAAAATAAAATCAAACATCTATTATTAGATGTTTACCTATATACTAGTGCATGATAACCTTTTAACGTCATATATTTATTGCAAGATGTTTACCTATATACCAGTGCACGATAACCTTTTAGCGTCATATTACGATGGTACTTTACTGTGCTCTTGATCTCCAAAGAATAAGGTAGATCTCGTTCGTGGCACCTCACCCATTCATCCTTGCTCCCCTGATTAAATGGTGTATAGAGTTCAACTACAAAGGTAAAATTTTGATGCAAATACCAAGATGAAAGTTCTGTCCGAGAAGAAAATTAGTAGCTTACCTTCTTGATCCCAAGGGCTTTCCTAGTGATGTTGTTGTTAGCCCAAAAATATGATAGGTAATTAACATAGTTCTGTAGATGGGAAAAAATGAACCTGATTTGAAAACAACTTTTGATGATGCAACATCTTAATAATTGCACCTATGCTAACAACCGATAGATTTGCACAAGTGTAGTGTAGTGAGTATATGAACATATCATAGCCGATGCGCCTTCATAATTGCACCTAAATATAATCCTTAAATAGATCACTAATGGACAACAATCAACCAATGTTCATAACCGTAAACATCACTAGGCCATGGATACAGCGGACTTTGAATATTAATGCTCAACAAAGATATTCATAATCTTACACCTCGTATACAGACTAATACAAACAACTATCATTTTCTATCAGTGTCAGAAAATGTCTTATATTATGAGACAGAGGGAATACAACTTTAGTTCCTTGTAATAATTTGATATCATATACGACCAAACCGGTGGCTCATTACAAATGACCGATAGTACTCCAAAAATACAAAGTTTAATTCTCTGCAATTATACCACATACTTATCACCAGCCAACACCACGCACAAACTACCGGCCAGATGGGTCACTTATAAACTTTAATGCAACATTTGATCTAAGAATCCGTGCAAATGGAACATCGGGTAATAATCAGGTCTTCATACAATTAATAAAAAGAAGTCTTCATACAATTAATCCAGATGGACTTACCTGGCAACCCATTGGAGGACGAGGAGGTGGATGCTTAAGTACTCCTACTTCCTCCTTTAGGATCTTTCTTTCTGTACTCCCGTCGTTTGGTTTGGAAGACGCATAGACACACTTTTTGTACAAAATGTGTGGATGTGAAATTTCATTCCACAGCTGTAGTGAAACGTCAATTAGTTGGTTGGAAGGAACATATTAATGTGTCAACCAGAACCATATACTCCCTCCGTTCGAAAATACTTGTCATCAAAATGAATAAAAAGAGATGTATCTAGAACTAAAATACGTCTAGATACATCCCCTTTTATCCATTTTGATGACAAGTATTTCCGGATGGAGGGAGTAGTAAGTAATTATACAGAGTCAAACACTGGAGAATGGCATGCTCCAGACAGGGTATTTGTATCATTAATTTTCACTTAATCTATATACAAAAGAAGAGGGAGAAAGTTCAAGTGGTTATATCCTTACTTGGTTGGATCTATCCAAAGCTTGAGCGCAGAGCGAATTCTTGGGGTTGCTATAATCTTCCCCTTGGCAATGCTCCATTATCATCTAAAGATCGATCACATGCAACCACATGGAGACATAATTAACTAATCCCATATGGGCGGAAGCAGTAAACTATAGATCCATAGGTGAGTGATAAGGTGTTGGAGGCATGTCTAATTAATCACCTCATACAACTGATCTGAAATTATGCCCATTCCATGAAGATATGGCACTCTCGATCCATAATCGATGTTGTATTCACCGGTAGCCGGGTTGCCGACCAGATAGCCCTGGTCAATTTTTTTATGACAATACAAACTGTGGTCAGGTTGGGATTATGGCGCTAAAGTTGTTCCTTACATTGGAATAGAATATTTTCCTGATAAAGGGAATATATTAATATCAAGAAGGTATCAATTATACCCAGGGGTGGAGCCAGGCTAGCACCGAGCCCCGGGCCTGCTTCATTGGTACAGTGATCAACAGTGTAAAAAATGCTACAATCAACAAAGGAATGAATCCTCACGCCCCGGGCCCAGCCCCCCCCCCCCCCCCTCCCCGGCCTGGGGCCAGTCTCTGCCACTGATTACACACCCCCCCTCTTAATCAACACTATGTCAAAAAGCTAGTCAAGACATCGAGGTTGCAGATAGCCAAATTATAACATAAGGAAATGATATGGTGTAAATTTAGAGCACCTTAAGATTAATTAACGGCCTCACTGCAGCTTCAATATCTGAAAATAACATAGTAGTGTTCAAGTATGAATAAACTAATACTAGCTATCTTCCCAAAGGACCTTAAACGACTCACCGGTGCAACATACCTTCTGAGATCTTCTGTGCGAGAAATGGAACGATCTTTCCACCGGATGAGTCTCCTCCGACGTAGAAAGGATTTGGAAGGTAATCAGGATGCTCGGTGAACCACTGATTAAAAAGATAAACACAAAATTGTAACTAAGCAATCAATTTAATCCCTCAGGTAAATAGTAACAAATTTACATAAAAAATGCCATTTTCTCCCTTGGCTATTTTGCGGTGCTTACTTTACCCCATATACTGATTTGAATCACTTGACCCCTGAAAAAGAAGTTCAGGTCTTTAAAACCTCTTAACCAAAGATTGTTGCTGACGTGCTCAGGCTTGTGTGTCAATTAAGCAGGGATTAATTGTCTCAAATAATAAGTGCCACACATGTGACACGAAGCACTCCCGTCCTGAGGTTTTTTACAACTAAAGTTGTCATCCGAAAAGAAAAAACAAACCCAAAAAATAAACTGAAGCACAAAAGTTGCTATGCTTGACAACTAAGCGTCACTAAACTAGCCATAATAAACGTTCAGAGTTGCCATGTGTTTGTGACACTCGTGTGACATTTATGGGTCCTAATTATTGGCTGCCCACGTGGGATGTGAATTTGGGTTGGGAAAATAGGCCATCCATGTCAAATTAAAAGATGTCGCCTGCCAGTTTTTGATGTCCGGGTCCCAGTTGTCTGCTTCCTCGCATCTTGCCTCGAACGCCGGCGAATGTGACGACCTCGCCCTATCACACGCCGACACCATGTCCTCTTCCTCCACCCTACCATCCACAGTAGACGAATTCCCTATGCTTTTTTTCTGAATCGCGCAAACCCGTTGTCACCGTCAACCTCATGGACCGCTGCGCGAGTGCCGCAACGTGGTGAACCGTGTATGTTGGAGTTGTGTCGAATATATAGTGTACAAGGTAGGTTATAGTTGGACTCTGAGTTGTATTTGTGTTTATATAGGATGTAGAGTCGTGTCCTAGTAGCACACTTGTATCCTAGGCCTTTCATATATAGCGGGGTAGACACACGATGTAACTTATGCCAACATAATAGCACAGGCACACAAGGGGGAGGCGGCGGCGTGTGCTGGCGCCCGAGTGGCCGGTGTGCGGTATTGTGACGGTGTCACGGGGAGGAGCGCCCGTAATCAAGCCCCGGGGATGTAGCCATATCGGTGAACCTCATTAATAAATCTCGGTGTCGTGCTCGTGTGATGTCCTCGGATGATCAACGATATGCCTCGGATTTATTTTAACAAATGATATCATGAGCAAGGTTACGAGGAGGCTGTGGAAGTTGATCAGAGGAAGTATCGAGTTCGAAATGCAGCCGGTTGCGGTGTGGTTCTCGGCAAGATTGAGGAAGTGATCAGCGTAATTCTGTGTGCGCATGACAGCGCCACAGCGGCAGTGCAAGACGTGCGGCGATTGATCGTGGATCGATCGGGCGAGCGTACATACGGCTGGCGTGTCTTCCGAGCGAAATTCTCAGCGAGGTCGGATCGAGCAGGCGACTGTTATGGTGTTAGATCGAGTCGGTCTAGACGGGATCGTGGTGATCGACGAAACATGCAGACGAGGTAGCGGAATCCGAGGCGCCTGTGAGGTGGCAGCCCACGCGGGGCGCGTGGCCCTGCAAGCGGCCGATCGCGCAGGAGGCAGCGGCCCACAGGCGGCCAAATTCACTCTTTGGACCCTTTTCCTTGACTTAAGCACGATTTGACCCTATGTGCAGCCTTTTTTCGGATCTGACCCTTTTTCTACCGCCATTGTCTTTGGCGGTAGGGTAGCACATCCTACCGCCAAGGCCTTTGGCGGTAGAACTTACTTACACCGTCACGCCCGTTCGGTGTGAAAAGGACCCTACCGCCATGGTCTTTGGCGGTAGGGGCATGCATGTAACTATAATAAGGGCACGCATGCAATAAAAGGTTCATTTTTTGCAAAAAGGACCCTAGCGCCATGGGGTCCTTTCTATAAAAAATGAAAGTGACGGTGCAGGTAAGTCCTACCGTCAAAGGCCTTGGCGGTAGGGTGTGTTACCCTATCGCCATAGATAATGGCGGTAGGAAAATGGTCAGATCCGAAAAACTTTTGCATATAGGGGTCAGATCGTGCTAAACTAACGAAAAAGGGTCAAAACAGTGAATTTGGCCCCCACAGGCTGGCATGTAGCTAAAGTCACGTAGCTACGATGTTGGTAGCTGGAGACACATCGTGGAGGTTTGTTTGAAAAAAAAAGAGGACCGAGTCCTCGTATACGACGCAAGGAAACAGATCGATTTGAGCGAAAAGAAAAATCCATCAAGCGGCGTATCCATCGGGAGCACTACGTGCGTAAGGAATTGACACAAAAGGCAGCGCTAGCATCAGGAGTTGAGCACGGGAGCACATCACGTGAAGGCCAAATAATTTTGGTGACCGCTAGTAGTACGCAGAGGTTCTGCTCGTGTATTTGGGCATTGCGTTGGAAAGCTCTCATAGTTTTTTCACAGGGTCAGCTGTAGGAAGAACCAGGACATCAACGGTTCAGGTTTGAGGTGGAGAAGTTCATGAAACTGAAAACCTTGGGTTATGGTAGACAAAGGTGAAAGATTTGTTGGCACAACAGGATGCTTTTTTTTTACGAGGGAAAAGGAGTTTTATTCCATATTGAGAGAGTTACAGTCGAGAGGTAAAAGATCCTCAATACATGGTGGTCCTATATGCATCCACACAGCCGTGGTACATTCTATACGACTATAATTTGCCAAACGATCTGCAACTCTGTTTTGATCCCTATTCAACTTCTGAGGAATAAACTCCCTATGTCTCATCAACTCCTTCATTTCAGCCACAAGATGACCATAGGCAGAACGAAGAAGTCCGTTCCCTGATAGACATAACAACGCCTCACTTGAGTCAGATGATAGACACAACAGGGATGCTTGAAGGCGCTGCGGGAAGTCAATTCAGTTAAGATGGAATTATCATATGATGGATGGAAATTCGAGAAAGACGACTTGGGAGCCTCGAGCGTGTCATGTAGTCGGAGAAGTTCGGCTGGGTCCAACTAGATAGTCTGACGGATCGACGTGAGTCTGTTGGTACAGAAGACGGTGGTGGGATCGGCGACGGCGACATAGGAGCGTGATGCTGATGGTGACCGACTTCTGGGCGTGGAAACACGTGGCGCAAGCCCCGAGGGCTTATGTGGCTTCGACGAGGCTATGGCGCGGGATTGATTCAAGACGGTGCACATGAGAGCTTGAAGTCGACGGGGCGCGTGGGTGGACTGGTCATCTACGATGGAGTCATATTGAAGGTGGAGCTGGAGTCTGGAGGACTTCACTCCGTGCTGATTGAGAGGCTACGGCGTAAGTGCACAGAGTCGAAGCCTATTCAGCGGGAAAAGCGAGGGACACGTAATTCGGACTGGAGCCTAGTGGTCTGATGGAAGTGTTAAACTCGTCATCGGTCGGCGATGATCGGTGGTACTCTACAGTGGGGTTGAATGGTGTCGGTTCGTGACCCTTGAGACTCGACCGGGACAGCAGAGGCTCGACGCGGTAATAGCGGCGAGGCGTGCAGTATGCATGGGACATGGAAACAGATCAGGGCTTTGGTGGTCATACATGTGGTGAGACAACTACGAATTTGACTCGGGATGACTACAAGCAACAGTGAAATTTCTTCATGTTTCAGACAGGCGGTCAAGAAAGGAGCGGTGATGTTGAGTTCAGGTAACTCTTATGTGTGGCATCCAATATGTGAGTTGTTCACTTTCACACAGGTCAGTGATCAGTGTGTGATGACGTTGAACGGATACTCTGAAAGTTGGGAGCACAAACTACAGTAATAAGGAACTTAATTTTGCTCGAGTTGACCGTTGTCAAGAAAGGAAGAGACTACAAGTTGCAGATGGAGTCATATGAAGTCTTTGGAGTACCAGCGGTATTCATTGGATAAGCTCAAGTCCAATGTACATGGAAGTTTGACGCATGACAAATTCAAGATGGTGGAGAATATTCGCCAAGGTGGAGTTTGTTGGAGTTGTGTCGAATATATAGTGCACAAGGTAGGTTACAGTTGGACTCTGAGTTGTACTAGGAAACATGCTCGTGCGTTGCAACGGGAGAAAAAAAATATCATGACTCTATCTCAATAAGCATGGCTCAAGACCTCTAACAGATCCACCTCCTCTAATTCGACAGGACATCCAACCCTGTCCATCGCTTATCCTTTTTCTGACCTTGCAAACGGCCACCATGATGCCCACCTGATGACAATGCTTCAAATGTGGTTAATCCTAAGGCGATGGGTTCGCCACCGTATGTCGCACCAATCATTGTGCCCACGCAAGAAAATGTTCAAAACTTCAACAACTAATCTCGGCAAGCTACTCCTTGCACCTGGTCCGTACACCTCACCTCATACTTCTACTCTATTTTGTACGAGCAAACAATTATTATTATGAATCAGTGTTGACCCGGTCAAGGAGGTCGCGACACATCACCTGAGATGAAAGGCTCGTCAATTGTGAAGTGAGAGGGAAGGATGTAGAGGCCGGACGTCACACGGCTAGTTGTATGACAAGATGTGACGCGGGTGTTCCTGCTTCCCTTTGTAGGAGAGGATGTGTAATGCCACATTGACATTGACATAGTGAGCGGCAACCATGATTTGTGTGTGTATAATCCATAACAATGTATATACGTGCATCAAGTATGTGTAATGTTGCTTCTATTGGCTAGTAACGTACATCGAGGGTAGCATCAAAACGTCGAGGCTTCGCTGAAGGCACTCCTAGTTGGGCCGGCCCACGTGGGTGTCGCTGTTTTCTTTTTCTTTTTGTTTCCTTTTACGTTTTTTTCCTTTTTTTTCTTTTTTCAGATAGTTGTTCTAAAATTTAAAATATTGTTCGGAATGCCAAAGAATGTCCTCGTTTCAAAATATGTTCATAATTTCCTAAATTATTTTCATTTTATGAAATATTTCTACTTTTGAAAAAAATGTTCTTGTCTTAAAAAAATTCATGTTTTTAAAATTTGGTTTACAATTAAAAATTTGTTCAGCGTATATAATAAAATGTTCAATGTAAATTTACATATTGTTCAACGTATATATGTTCAATGTGTATCTAAAAATTGTTCACCGTATATTACGAAAATGTTCGACTTACATTTTAAATTTGTTCAATAAGTATTTAAATATTGTTCAACATATATCACAAAAAATTTCAATGTGTATTTAGTTTTTTTTTCAGAGTATATAAAAAATGCAATGTATATTTTAAGCTGTTCATCATATATAAAAAATTCACAATAATTATTTGAAATTTCAAAATTTATTCATATTTTCAATAATTGGTCACGTTTTCCACAAAATGTTTAGGTTTTAAAAGTTACTCAAATTTCTAAATTTATTCACGATTTTCTAACATTATTCAAATATTTTGAGGAAAATCGTTCACATTTTTTCCCAAGAATTGTTGAAAAAAAATAAACAGATCTATGGCTGTACATACTACTTTAAATTGTACGCTGCTATTTAGCCATACTCAGTCGCTAGATCTTCTCGCGCGCTTTTGTTTTTTGTTTTTGCCAGGGTATGGACCAGGGTGAGGAGGCGTGTTCGATTATCCCCATCCCATCCTTAGTTTTCTCACACCCAAAGAACCAGTAAGCCCACACATTTTGTTTGGCCCATAACTACAGTTGGGCACAGAACGTGAGAAGAGGAGCGACGTACGAAGAGATAGCAGAGACGCGAGTCCATGTCAGCGTTCGCAGCGATGGACGAAAAAGTATTTCAAAAAAAAATCATGTTTTCAATAGTTGTTCACATAGTCCAATAATCGTTCAGGTTTTAAAACTTATTTTAATTTTAAAATTTATTCATGATTTTCAAACATTATGCAAATATTTAAGGAAAAGCTGTACATACTACTTTAATTCTAACACTGCTTAGTTGTACGAAGTTGCTAGCTCATGGCTGGCAATGCTGCGGGTCGGAGGTGCAACTCCATCGAGCACACTTTTGTTTTAAGTGGTATTTTGTTTTTCCGTCCAAAGCACCAGCAAGCCCACACGCATCGCTTGGCCCATAATTGAGGTCAGCTAGTATTGGGCCGCAGAAGGGGCTTAGAATCTATACTGAGGAGAGAACCAACGCTGATTAATAGTTGTACGTACGAGCTTCCCTCAAAAAAAAAAGTTGTACGTACGAGCTGATCGAAGAGACGTGTTCTCATGCTTCAAGTCAGCCTTCGCTAGCGACGGACGAAAAAAAATTACAGTGGACAAAAAAAGTGGAAAAACAATCATCCTTTAATATTAGTAGAGATAGAGATAGAGAGGTAGAGATAGAGAGTAGAGAAATGTGTTTACATAGGATGTGGAGTCGTGTCCTAGTAGAACACTTTGTATCTTAGGCTTCTCATATATAACGGGGGTAGACACATGATGTAACATATGCCAACATAATAGCACAGACACGCAAGGGGGAGGCGGCGGCGTGTGCCGGCGCCCGGGTGGCCGGTGTGCGGTATTGTGACGGTGTAACGGGGGAGCGCCCGTAGTCAAGCCCCGGGGATGTAGCTACATCGGTGAACCTCGTTAACAAATTTCGGCGTCGTGCTCGTGTGATTGCTTAGCCCTCGAATGATAAACAATATGCCTCGGATTTATTCTAAAAGTGTCCTAGGCGCGGTCGGTGAACAAGGCAATTAGGCGGGGCCAATTTGGAGATTTCTCCGTCAGGCAAGCTTTTGTATAACTGAGGCCAGGATGGGAGTTTAGCACTAGATACGAACAGCTTACCGAGCCAGACCAACTTTCGGGGCAGCAATCTTGCCGGAGACGAGAAGAAACTAGGGAAGGAAAGTGGACTGTTTTCCTTAGCATACCTTGGTGAGGAACTTTTTGAGCTGCAGCGAAGAAGAGACTTCCCCAACATCATAGCCTCTGGGGTCCCGGGAGAAGGAGAACCCGGCGCCGACCGGCGAGTCCACGAACAGGACACTGGCAACTTTGGTCCATGCGTAGGGGTGGTACCGCAGCCGCGGTATGGTGCCATTGTAGGGCTCTCCGATTAATTTCAACGGACCTAGAAATGCAGTTGACTTCACTCAATCAATCGATACTCACTCCAATAGAAGGGAACAGCAATCAGGCAGCTAGATCTAGAAGTGCCAGCCAAGACAGAAATAGTAAAGTCGGCCAGTGTCGCCGTACGGGAATCACTGACCTATCTCGAAGAGCAACGCGCTCAGGACGCTGCAGCGGTCGCCACCGGTGATCCAGACGATGACCGGGTCGCTCCGTGAGTCGCCCTCCGACTCGATGAAGTAGTAGAACAGCTCCGAGCCGTTCTGCTCGTCCACGGTCACGTACCTGCCATGGACGAGGAGCTTGTAAACGAGTGCACTGGCAGCGCAGGAGTGTCCAAGAACGTGCGTGCCTGACCGAGGAAAAGTTGCAGCCGCATGTTGCCCGGAATTGTAGCATTTTTGACCGAGGAATACGTACCCGGTCTCAAGCCGGAACGGGAGGGGGCCATCGAAGCCTGGAAGGCTGGCGACGAGCGTTGGAGCCGCCTCGGCGGCGAGGAAGCGGCAGCGGCGTGGCAGAGCGGAGAAGAAGCAGAGGAGGAAGATGAGCCGCAGGGGCCGAGGCACTTGCGCCTCCATGGTTTTCCGACGAAAACTTGCTCCCTGGCTGTTCGTACTTGCCCACTTCCATCGGCTGCTCCACCTGACCTCTAGCCGCTGACATTTTGTTTTTTTATTATTGAAGTCTGGCAGCAGATCCACATCACGGATCAGATAAAGACATTGTACACCGCGTGCTTCGTCAGAGAGAAACGGAAATAAAAAAACAGACTACAAAAGTCCTCACCCTTCGTGGGTCTTTTCCAGTGTTTTCCGGTACTGGAGACAGAGAGCACACCGTAGTACGCCTCGGCGCCCTGACACGCGGAAACGACACACACCCGGGGCAACAGCACGTGTCGTCTTCTTCTCGAGTATACAACCCTCAAAGCGGCGACGCCTGGCTTGTTCCGCCGTGGAGCAGGGCATGGTCCATGGTGTGTGTCAGGACTCAGGACAAAGGATCCTTCACGATGAGTGGAGTGAAATGCAACCGCATCACATTTGTTGTGAAAAGAAAAGATCCGGACCATGGACGAGGAGCTTGTAAACGAGTGGACCTGCAACGTAGGAGTGTCCAAGAACGTACGTGCTTGACACACGTACCCGGTCTCAAGCCGGAAGGGGAGGGGGCCATCGAAGCCTGGGAGGCTGGCGACGAGCGTCGAAGTAGCATCGGCGGCGAGGAAGTGACAGTGACGTGGCAGAGCGGATAAGAAGCAGAGGAGGAAGATGAGCCGCAGGGGGAGGGCCATCTCCATGAGGGGCCGAGACACTTGCGCCTCCATGGTTTCCCGATGAAACCTTGCTCCCCTGGCTGTTCGGACCTCCATCGGTTGCTCCACCTGATCGCTAGCCCCTGACTTTCTTTTAATAGTCAATAAAGTCTGGCAGCGGATCTACATCACGGATCATATGCAGACGTTGTGCACCGCGTGGCAAAGAAAAAGACCTCGTGGGTCTTTTCCAGTGCTTTCCAGTGGAGACGGACAGGACTTTTTTTACTGTTTTGACATATGATCAAAACTTTAGCATAATTTGACCTTAATTTAAAAAAAAATCGGATCTGACCATTTAGAGACGTCAGCAAGCATGGCAGTCTTGGTTAGATGAAAGACGCCATACTCTGTGGCGTATAGCCCTGGCCCGCGGTCCTTTGCATTTGCATGTATCCATACACAGCTCGCTCCCAAGCGGCTGCTAGTCCTTCATACTCTACATGCTTGCACACGCATACATGTGTAATACTCCCTTCGTTTTTAAATATAAGTTTTTCAGATATTTTAAATGGACTACAACATATGAATATATGTAAATATATTTTAGAGTGTAGATTCATTCGTTTTGTTCCAATATGTAGTCACATGTTGAAATTTTTAAAAAAACTTATATTTAGAAACGAAGGGGTACTATGCCTCCATATACGCGCGCCCGCCTAGCTCTTTTCTGGTTCTAGCTTAGCCTAGCACAGTACTAGCGTGTGAGGCCGGCCGGAATCGATCCATCAACCTAAGCCTCGTTTAATGTCGTCCCGCTGGTGCGCTTCACCATAAGCTGTGAGAGAGTGCATATCGTCCAGCCGGGCTCCCCAAAGATCTGGTCATAAAATTGTGACCAACGACATCCTTTATATCGGTCGTCCGGGCTGACCGACCCGCTTAGTAGCTTAAATCTGGATGGACATGACATAAGAAAGATCCGGACGAGTCGGATCCGACACACCCTAACCATTCAATCCCGTATATATTCGTCTCCATCCGTAATAAAACGCATCCAGCTCCATCAAGTCCATGTTTGAATTTCATATAAACACGCCGGATTTCGTATAGACATTGACAGATTTCATTACAGATACATCAAAATGATACTAGACGGGCTTTGGAGTATAATTAATACCTAATCTAAATGATCGCCGGCGTCCGGTCCCGTGGCAGGCCATCAGCTCCAAGAGCCCGTCTCCAGTTCGGCCTCGGCACTCTCCAGCTCCGCCTCCGTAACCTCCACCTCCGGAGCCCCAGGAACAGAAATTGTCCGCCTCCACGTCACCGTCAAGCGACTAATCGGCCGAACATGCTCAACCTACCAAGCTTGACGTCGGCGGGAGGGGAGGAGCGGTGGACTTCCTGGGACACGAGAGGCAGCGATCTACCATGCACTACTCTTCCTCCTTGCCGGCGGCGCCCGCGGACATGTCGGCTTCTTCGTGGTCGTGGCGCCGGGGCGCGGCCTCCTCATCGTCGGTGTTGACGAACGATGCCTCGTTGCCTCGTCGTTGCATTCCTTGCCAGCGGCGGCCACCTCCGCACCCGCTGTCGGTATCGCCAGCGGGCGAGGCGAACCTCTCAGGCGGAGTGGTAGGATTCGAGCAGCGCCTCCTGCTTCGCCAGGTCCGCGCCCATCGGCAACTTGCTCCTCCGCCCGCAGATGCTCCTGAAGGAGCTTGTCGTTGTAGTTGGTGTCAGCATGTGCCTTCCGAAACTGGTCCTTCCACTCCTCCCACACCACGCCATATAATGGGCACGAGCCTCTCCAATGGTCATGGTGCAATGCACCGGTGAGGATGGAGCGGAGGAGGAGGGTGCCGGGGAGGAAGAAGAGGATGGCGCCAGCTCGTCGTCGGAGGCGTCCTACGGTTACCTGCCGGCTTGCCAGTTGGCAGCAATGGTGGCCATGGCCTTCTTCTGCTCCGATGTCAGCCTGTCCCAAAGAGCTTTGGCTGCGGAGAGATCCATGGCGGGGAGTGGTGAAGAGAGGGATGACTGTGGCTATGGCTGGGGCACTGGGGCAGCGGTTTATATAGCACCGGTGGGTGGCAGAAGGACGGACGAGTGGCATCGGAGGAGATGCCTCGGCAATCGTGTGCAATCAATATGGGCGATAGAAAGACGGACGGGCGGCTGTCGTGTCATTTGAATGAGCAACAATCGCCTGCACGGGGAAGTGGTGCGGGCAGCGCTCTCTCGAACAGCGCACCACTTCATTGCCGGTGCCAAGTAGCGGTCGCGCCCGCTCTGGTCGGGCATGAATGCGAGCGATGACGCTCTGGAGCGGCGCTGACAGAAAACGCGCGGGAGAGGGAGGGATTTTTGTGGGCCTGGACGATCAGAAGTGGGCTTGGGATCGATCTGAATTCTCCAAATTTCCCCACTTTTGTCTTCAGTTTGTGGGAGAAATTACGTCCGGATCATCCTACAGACCGATACAAGTCGGCATTGGGTGGCTTCCGTGGTCCAGACCATGCGGTTGAGACGGTTGCGGGAGATTTACGGTGCGCATTAGAGCCCTTATAATGTGCGTCAGCGGCAAGTCCAACCAACGCAACAAATTTTGGTGTAGTGCACACTAGCCCACCCATGGACGATGAGACGCCGCGTTCTTTACCTCCCTCTTTTATTCAATCATCATCAAATCAATCACTCAAACTATCTCGGCCGGCCAGTTGCGCCGCTGGTTCCCTATCTCTCTGTCGGCCGCTCCGGCGGCAGGAGGGAGGGGGAACCTCGGGTCTATCCGCTAGGTGGGTGTGTGGTAGGGCTAGGGTTGAGGGTGACGATGCTGAGGCCGTTGCGGTGGTGTCGCGTCGGAATAAGTTTCTCCGGGCTCCGTTCGCGGTCAGGCAAGGCTTTTGCCTTCGTCTAGGAGCCAGCGGGGTGGGGGATCCGTGGATCTCGTCGAGGTCGCGGGGTATGGTGGCTGGAGGTCCATCGGCACTGGCCGTTTGGGTCCTCAGATGGGTGATGGATGCAGGGAGACGAAGACGCTTCTTCTTCCTTGTTGGTATGATTTGCTGCTGTTGTTCTTCTCCTTCCTCTGCGTTGATGCTGGAGAGAGATCCTGTTTTGCCCGGGTAGATGGCCCGGTCGCGGTGCTGAACCGGTCGGATGACTCGAGTTCTCTTCCTTCCGGAAGGGACATTTTTCGCGGTACTTAAAGCCAAAGATGGCGACGGCTGTTGCAGGTGTGTTGAATTGATGTCCATGCCCTCTCAGCGCTGGTGTCAAGAAAGGAGGAAGCAGCATGGCGGCAATTGTACCGTGGTCGAAGATGATGACCTGCTTGCGCTTGGTTGCAGATCCTTCTGCTGCAGGGGTCTTCTCTCAAGATTCAGGGATGATGTCACAGGGCTCCAGAGATCTTATTGTGATATGGTTGGCTTAGGATATCCTAGGTGTTTATGGTCCTTTGTGTTTGCGTTTCAGTGTGGTTTGTACTGTTTCATGATTTGAATAAAAAAATTCTCAAAAAAAAAAAAGAAAACTATCTCGGCCGAGTTGTGCACCCGTGCTATTCTTTCCGTGCGCATGTATGCTGGAGACCTCGGAGCAGACGCCGCAGACTATGACGTCTCCCTTCTAATCAAGACGCCATGATTGTTGGCGTTTCGATATGGGTCATATGTGAAAAAAGTTTCAAACTAAGGTCATATGGTGCTAAAGTTTTGATAGTGGGTCAAAACGGTAAAAAAGTCCTGGCCTATGGGTACAGAGGGCAATCAAAAAGTCAAATAGGGGGAGATAGAGTATACTCCCTCATTTTTTTTTAGTTTGCATATAAGATTTGATCAAAATCAAACTTTGTAAAATTTGACTAGCTTTGTAGAAAAAGATATCAACATCCACACTATGAAATCAAGAATATTAGATGCATTATAAAATTAATTTTCATAGCATATAACCTTAGTATTGTAGATGTTAATATATTTTTTATAAAGTTAGTCAAAGTTTATAAAGTTTGACTTTGACTAAATTTTATATACGGACTAAAAAGAAACGAAGGAAGTACATGTCCCTGACCACTAGCCCATTAAAAAACACGGCCAGCCATTACAAACACATGTGCCGGCCTATGGGCACAGCGCTGCACTGTGTATACACTCTGTTCTACTTAAAAAAACATATAGACTATTTGCGCCTATGTATAACATCGGCACATCCAGCTGCTACGTAGACACTGAAATTAAAATTAGGAAATTTGATCGGTACGCCGGTGATAGACAAAAAATGATACATGTATAGTTTTAAGAAAATATTGGTACAATTGCTTAGTACTCTCTGTAACCTTTTATTAGACATTTTTAGAGTCCATGACAGTGTCAAAAAATATTATACTAAGTTATAGAGGTTTTACCTAGATAAAAAAATGAAGCACAACTGCTATCTTAGCCCCAATTAATTTTTCACTTTACGAAAAATCCATTTTTTCCTATAAACATACACATACATAAGATGTAGTCAAAAATACATGCTCGAGGTCAGCCCAGTGTGTGGGCCCATGATGTTTAAAAGTGCATGCATGGGTGTCATGCCGATATGAGCATGTATACATATCGGTAGGTTTCCCAAAGAAACAAAACTGCTAGGCGTCAACCGACTAATTTTGAGGAAAATCAGTCGGCTCAACAGTCGTCCAATCTAACACAGTTAGTGTGGATCACAACGCAGCTCGGGTTGACCCGTTGTCCCCTGTAGCGCTGCAGCCTTGGTCACTCGTCGCCAGCACACCTCATCCTCCGTCTCGTGTAGCCACGCCGGCCACGAACCATCGCCGCCTTACAGCAGCCCCCACAAAGCAACAGCTCGTCCCCTAGAAACACATATGGTTGCCGCGACCACACCCGCCGGCGAGACCTGCTGGTTGTAGCACCACACACACGCTGTATTTCAGCATCCGCATCGAACGACACCCGGATCGCAGCACTAGGTGCACAACATTGCAGCTTCGTCGGCGACAACACCTGGGTCGCAGCACCATGCATGCTGCTTTGCAGCTCCGCCGGCGACGAGACCCGGGTCACAGCACGACGGGCGTTGCATTGCAACTCCGCCACCGGCGAGATCCGGGTAGCAACAGCAGTAGTGTTACATTGCAGCTCCGCCGGCGACGAGATCACAGCTCGTCTACGTTGTATAGAAGCAACCCGCCGGCAACGAGATCCAGGTCATAGCAACAGAGCCCGTTGCATTGCAGTTGCGCCGACCACGAGATCCGCATGAAGTAGCATCACATGTGTTGCATAGAAGCAACCTGTCGCCGGCAAGATCCGCGGTTGCAGCTGTTGGCACCTGTTGGATGCTGTGTTGGTGGTGTTCTTGCATCTAGAGAAATAGAGAAGCGGGGTGGAAGAGAGACAAAGGTGGTTGCAGCAGTAGCGTATGCGATGGTGTCATGCTTGAAGCAGCTGTCGGCAGCCTGACGCCAAGCGTGGTGAGTCACAGCTTTACGGTGGTGGCGCCTGTAACGAGAAAACCACAAGAGAGAGAGGGTGAAAGAGATAAGATGGAGGGATGAGGAAGGAAAATAAATCAGGGGAGATGGGAAGGCCCGTGACGCTTCTGGAGAGGGAGACGTGGGCCACATGCCACATGGAGAGCGATGAACGCGGCTTAAAAGTCTGTGAGATTAGTCGGTCTAAAAAGAACATTTCCCAGAAACAAATCCGTAAAGGATCCACTTGATAAACTGATTGGCCTCAGCTGAAAATATCTTTATAAATAAATTAGCTTTTGATTTATAGATAAAACTATATGTATAGATGATGGTATACAATAAGGATAAGAAAAATTATATTTTTATTATTTTTGGGTGAGATCATTGATGATGTCATTAGATGTAGTATTGTGATCGGACTTGTTTTTTGCTGGCCGCTCGGATTGTTCATAGTTCGTAGTCGTGTCTTTTTTTACATGGCCGTGACTCATTTAGGGCATGTACAATGGTTGATAAGGTAGTCTTATCTTAAGTCTTGCATGTGATTTAGAGATGACAAAAAAAGATGTATACAATGGATCATCTTTTAGCCTTGTATCTTCAATAATTGGCTATTCCTAAAAACATGATGAGATATATTGTGCTAAGAGATCATCTCTTATCTTCTCTTAAATAAGAGAAGACAATCATTTTCTTATAATTTCTCTCTCCTCCACCTCATCATTTATCCTATGTGGCATTGCTAAGATAAAACCATTGTACATGCCCTTAGCTGTTTGGCAGCTGTGTTTTTTTCACGGGAGCTGTTAAACCTTGGTTTATAGTACTACAATCCTAACGTACTTTTTGAGGAAAAAAATATGACTTGTATGAAAGATGTGCCGAACTATTATATGTATGGGCATTAAGGAATCTGGCCACATGTTTTGTATGGTGCCTACGTGTGGGCAAAACAACTAGCGCTTACACACCTCTTTTTTTCCTCGCGGCCCCTCTCACACGCCTACGTGTGGGCAAAATGGATAACGCCCACACGACCTCTCTCAGTCACTTACCTCATGGTCCCGCACGCCCCGCGTGACGATCACCACGTGTCCCTGCAGTTGCCATGGTCCAGACCTTCTCCAATGTTCGTTTAACTGCAGTTGCCATGTCGCTGATCTACGGTTGCCATGTCGGACAACTACAGTTGCCATGGTTGTTCAACTGCAGTTGCCATCTCAGGTCAAGTGACAGATGCCATTTTGGACAACTGCAGTTGTTGCCATGTATGATCTGATTTACTATAGTTGCCATGATTTGAAAACTTTAGGGGTTGCCACCTACTAACACTAGGCAGTTGCCATGTATGATCTGGTTTACTACAGTTGTCATGATATGAAAATCTTAGGAGTTGCCACTTACTAACACTAAGCAGTTACCGTGTAGAGCTACAAAAAGACATGGCAAAATAACATGTTCGGGTAAAGAGAAAGTTGCCATCTGCTTACATGCACACTAGGACAGTTGCCGTGTATCCTGCAAAACACATGGCAACTGACATGTTCGGATAAAAAAGAGAGAGTTACCATCTCCTTACAAGCACACTAAGGCAGTTGCCATGTACACTGTAAAACACATGAGAACTGGCAGCTTTGGGTGTGGGCGAGGAGACGGGCGTGTGGGCGACATGGCAAATGCCCATACACCAGCCCTTGTGTGTGTGTGAGTGAAAACAGACGTGTGGGCGAACTGCTAAACGCCCACACACTGGGGCCCCCGTGTGGTGAAACGGACGTGTGAGCGACCAAATAAATGCCCACACACCAGCCCAGTTCTACGTGACACCATAAACATGCCAAGATTCATGCAACCACAAACGGACGTGGATCCACGCGTGTGAGCGAGATGCAAACGCCCACACGTGTGGGCGTTAGTATTTCCGGAAAATATATGTTTTGTCTTGTAGGTCTCCTTCTCTTGTACATCTCCTTGTCCCACACATGATTGTGCTTTGCACCTTTCCATCATAATAGATGCACATGGCAAATTCTTATCCTATTAGATTTCTTTTTGCATCGCTTCTCCTATTACACGCCTCCTTGTCGCCCTACACGTGATTGTACTCCTTAGCACCTTTCCATCATAATACACGTATGTGGAGAGAGAATAAAGCTGATCTGGAACGAAGCCTTTGTACGGCCCCCGCGTCGCTCCCGCAGGGGCGACTCGGGCGGCTCAAACCCTAGCCGCCGCCGGGGCTCCCTCCCCCATTCTCCTCCCCCTCGTCGCCGTCGGAGGTGGTCACCGGAACGTCACGCGACCGCTGGGGATGGTGGCGGCGAGGATCTAGTCGCTCCGCCCCGGTGGAGGATCTCGGAGCAGAGGTGGCGACCTGTGGTGGTGGACCTGCGCCGTCCTCAGCTAGCGGCGCCAGCGGGTGCTGCCGTCCACTTCGGTCGTGTGGGCGGCGGGGTGACGGCCGGCGATGGCCGTGGTGCACGGTGGCCTCGAGGGGACCCGCATCAGATCTGATGGCGCCTTCCTTTCTGTGACGTCCCCGATTCAATCTTATACTAATCATACACGCAAATGTGTACGATCAAGATCAGAGACTCACGGGAAGATATCACAACACAACTCTAGACACAAAACAAAATAATACAAGCTTTATATTACAAGCCAGGGGCCTCGAGGGCTTGAATACATAGCTCAATACACAAGAGAGTCAGCGGAAGTGACAATATCTGAGTACAGACATAAGTTAAACAAGGATGCCTTAAGAAGGATAGCACAAAAGCAACACGATTGAAGAGGCAAGGCCTCCTGCCTGGGACCTCCTAACTACTCCTGGTCGTCGGTGGTCTCCACGTAGTAATATCCGTCGGTGGTGGCATCTAGCTCCAGGGAGCCACCATCTGGTTGCATCAACCGGAAAGAAGAAAGAAGGGGGAAAAGGGGTAGGAAAGCAACCGTGAGTACTCATCCAAAATACTCGCAAGCATCAGATCTATACTAAGTATGCACTGGTATCAAATGGAAGGTTTGTATCTGTGGACTGAACTGCAGAATGCGAAAATAGAGGGGAAGGCCTAGCCTATCGAAGACTAGCATCTTCAAGCAGCTCCAAGCATCTTGCAGCATGTAGAAGAGTAAAGAATAGCAGTTTAATATTTAACAAGCATGTTGTAACATTAATGCCCAGAGATCCTTCCTCGGCTCCCTGCGAGAAAGCAATCCCGGAGCCACATATTCAAGTATCCATTCGTAGTTGTATAAGATTAGGATATAAGTCTGAACGTCTGTTACCGTGGACAGGGCTATTAATAGATAAACTTCCCTACAAGGGTGCACCACGTTTTCCAACATGCTTGATTACTCTGGCCGGACACACCTTTCCGGGTCAATGCCCAGCCTCGGAAGATCAACACGTCGCAGCCCTACCTAGGCTCAGTAGAGAGGTCCGCACCGGTCTACCTCCTAAGCACTCCGGGGTCTGGGCCCATCGCCCATTGCACTCCAGGTCGTTGCTTATAGGGCGGGTCCAGGCTCCACCACTACAGGATGGTGCCAGCCCAGCCGTGCCCGACTGCTGAACTGGACATCTGACAAAGTTTCGGCTGATACCACGACGCCGAGGCCCATAACTATTCTCACGTGGTGGTTGGTGCATAAAGGCCAAAGGCCAACTCAGAACAAATACCCAAACCATAGTGTATTATTAGCTTGCGGAGACGAGCAGAGATTCATGATCGAAAGTGATCCCGTCGCCCCATCTCGTGGACTTACGACAAGGGCTCAGAATGCCCGGCCGTGCCACGTCATTATCTTGCGGGTGCTCTCCGGGCCCGCCCGACTTTCACCAAGGTCTCAAGTAAAGCCAATGTAACCATGTGTCCAAACATCAAGGGGAAAACCCGAGGAATCACCCCTGATGGATTCCACTCAATGTAATCATCAAGGTGAACGTAAGAGGGACCACCCTCGAGGTTCACACTTGAGGTGTTGAACAATAGAGCCGTATCGGGAATGATGAAAGAGGAAATCACCCTCGATGACCACGACCGAATAGCTACACTACAGAATTATCATCAGGAGTGCGTTATGAGGGATGACCCTCGGCACTCGATAGTAGCTCCGCAGAGTCGAGCAACAAAAGGGGCGTGATGTGATGTGAGGTGTCGGGCTTTGGTCGTCGATCACGCTGATCGAGTCGTCGATGATGAAGCAGGGGCAACAAGGACAAGGTGGGGGTCACTGATGGATCACTAGTCAACCTATACTAAGCAGTTTAGGATAAGCAGGTAGGTAACAATAGCAGGTACAAAAGCAGGCTATGCATCAGAATAGGAGCAAACAATAACAGTAGCAAAATCTAATGCAAGCATGAGAGTATAGAATGGCCGATATCAGGATGATCAAAGGGGGGGCTTGCCTGGTTGCTCAGGCGAGAAGGAGGGGTCATCGTCGACGTAGTCAATCACAGGGGCATCAGCAGCAGTCTTGGGGTCTACCGAAGAGAAGAGGGGGGAGAAAACAGTAAATACATAACAAGCAAGAGCATAACAGGACAACATGCAGAGCTAGACGTGTTCTAACGCGGTGATACACAATACCGGCGAAGGGTGATAACTGATACGTCCATTTTGCATCATGCTTTTATATCAATATTTATTGCATTATGGGCTGTTATTTCATGTTATGTCACAATACTTATGGCTATTCTCTCTTATTTTACAAGGTTTACATGAAGAGGAAGAATGCCGGCAGCTGGAATTCTGGGCTGGAAAAGGAGCAAATATTGGAGGCCTATTCTGCGTAACTCCAAAAGTCCTGAAACTCCACGAAATATCTTAAAATAAAGAAAGAAAAATCGTCGCCAAAGATGAAGGCCAGGGGGCCCACACCCTGCTCACGAGGGTGGGGGGTGCCCCCCGTGGGGCGCGCCCCCCTACCTCGTGGCCCCCCTGGTGGCTCTCCGACGCCCATCTTCTCCTATATGAAGTCTTTCGATGAGAAAAAACCCAGAAGCAACCTTTCGGGACGAGACTCCGCCGCCATGAGGTGGAACCTTGGCAGAACCAATCTAGGGCTCCTGCAGAGCTGTTCTGCCGGGGACACTTCCCTCCGGGAGGGGGAAATCATCACCATCATCATCACCAACGCTCCTCTCATCAGGAGAGGGCAATCTCCATCAACATCTTCACCAGCACCATCTCATCTCCAAACCCTAGTTCATCTCTTGTATCCAATTCTTGTCTCCAAGTCCGGGATTGGTGCTAGTAGGTTGCTAGTAGTGTTGATTACTCCTTGTAGTTGATGCTAGTTGGTTTATTTGGTGGAAGATCATATGTTCAGATCCTTTATGCATATTATTACCCCTCTGATTATGAACATGAATATGCTTTGTGAGTAGTTACGTTTGTTCCTGAGGACAAGGGAGAAGTCTTGCTATTAGTAGTCATGTGAATTTGGTATTCGTTCGATATTTTGATAAGATGTATGTTGTCTAGCCTCTAGTGGTGTTATGTGAACTTCGACTACATAACACTTCACCATTATTTGGGCCTAGAGGAAGGCATTGGGAAGTAATAAGTAGATGATGGGTTGCTAGAGTGACAGAAGCTTAAACCCTAGTTTATGCGTTGCTTCGTAAGGGGCTGATTTGGATCCATATGTTTCATGCTATGGTTAGGTTTACCTTAATACTTTTGTTGTAGTTGCGAATGCTTGCAATAGAGGTTAATCATAAGTGGGATGCTTGTCAAGTAAGAACAGCACCCAAGCACCGGTCCACCCACATATCAAATTATCAAAGTACCGAATGCAAATCATATGAGCGTGATGAAAACTAGCTTGACGATATTCCCATGTGTCCTCAGGAGCGCTTTTCCTATTATAAGAGTTTGTCCAGGCTTGTCCTTTCCTACAAAAAGGATTGGGCCACCTTGCTGCACTTTATTTACTTTGTTACTTGTTGCTCGTTACAATTTATCTTATCACAAAACTATCTGTTACCACTTATTTCAGTACTTGCAGAGAATACCTTGCTGAAAACCGCTTATCATTTCCTTCTGCTCCTCGTTGGGTTTGACACTCTTACTTATCGAAAGGACTATGATAGATCCCCTATACTTGTGGGTCATCAATACTCTTTTCTGGCGCCGTTGCCGGGGAGTGAAGTGCCTTTGATAGGTGGAATTTGGTAAGGAAAATTTTATTTAGTGTGCTGAAATTTTTTGTCACTTGTTACTATGGAAAGTAATTCTCTGAGGGGCTTGTTCGGGGTATCTTCACCCCGTCCAGTAGAGCAAAGAGTTGCTCCTCGACCTACTCAACCTACTGAACCTATTGAAAATGAAACTCCTTTTGAGATTCCTTCGGGTATGATGAAAAAACTGCTAGCTAACACTTTTACAGGAGATGGGACAAAGCATCCTGATGAACATCTACGCTATGTGGATGACGTTTGTGGACTATTTAAGCTTGCAGGTATACCCGATGATGTTGTTAAGAAGAAGGCCTTCCCTTTATCTCTAAAGGGAGACGCATTGACATGGTACATGCTATGTGATGATATGAGATCATGGAACTATAAAAGATTGAAATTGGAATTTCATCAAAAGTATTACCCTATGCATCTTGTTCATCGTGATCGCAATTATATATATAATTTTTGGCCTCGCGAAGGAGAAAGCATCACTGAATCTTGGGGGAGGCTTAAATCAATGTTATATTCATGCACCAATCATGAGCTCCCAAGAGAAGTAATTATTCAAAGTTTCTATGCTCGGCTTTCTGATAACAATCGCACCATGCTCGATACTTCTTGTGCTGGCTCTTTTATGATGAAGACTATTGAATTTAAATGGAATTTATTGGATATAATTAAACACAACTCTGAAGATTGGGACCTCGACGAAGGTAAGGAGTCAGGTATGACACCTAAGTTTGATTGTGTTAAATCTTTTATGGATACCGATATTTTCCGTAAGTTTAGCACTAAATATGGACTTGACTCTGAGATAGTAGCTTCTTTCTGTGAATCCTTTGCTACTTATGTTGATCTTCCCAAGGAGAAGTGGTTTAAATATCATCCTCCCATAGAAGTAAAAGTAGTTGCACCTATTAAAGTTGAAGAAAAGACTGTCACTTATAATGATCCTATTGTTCCCACTTCTTATGTTGAGAAACCGCCTTTCCCTGTTAGAATGAAGGATCATGCTAAAGCTTCAACTGTTGTTCGTAAAAGCAATATTAGAACTTATATACCTCCTGAGCAAGTCAAAGTAGAACCCAATATTGCTACTGTTAAAGATCTATTGTCTGATAATATCGATGGACATGTTATTCAATTCCTGGGTGAAACTGCTAGAATTGCTAAACCTTGTGCTAGAGATAAACATAGACCTATGGTAGGCGTGCCTATTATTTTTGTTAAAATAGGAGATCATTGTTATCATGGCCTCTGTGATATGGGTGCTAGTGCTAGTGTGATACCCATTGACTTATACAAAGAAATTATGCATGATATTGCACCTGCTGAATTAGAAGATATTGATGTTACAATTAAACTCGCCAATAGAGATACTATTTCTCCAGTGGGAATTGTTAGAGATGTTGAAGTCTTGTGTGGAAAAACTAAATATCCCGCTGATTTCCTTGTTCTTGCTTCTCCACAAGATAGCTTTTGTCCCATTATATTTGGTAGACCCTTCTTGAATACTGTTAATGCTAAGATAGACTGCGAAAAGAATGTTGTTACTATTGGCTTGGATGATATGGTTCATGAGTTTAATTTCTCTAGATTTAGTAAACAACATCGTGAGGAAGAATCGCCTAGTAAGGATGAAATTATTGGTCTTGCTTCTATTGCTGTACCTCCTAGTGATCCTTTAGAACAATATTTGCTAGACCATGAAAATGATATGTTCATGAATGAAAGAAGGGAAATAGATGAAGTATTCTTTAAACAGGAACCTATTCTGCAACACAATTTGCCTATTGAAATCCTAGGGGATCCTCCTCCACCCAAGGGTGATCCCGTGTTTGAGCTTAAACCGTTGCCTGATAATCTTAAATATGCTTATCTTGATGAAAAGAAAATATATCCTGTTATTATCAGTGCTAACCTTTCAGAGCATGAAGAAGAAAGATTATTGAAAACTCTGAAGAAGCACCGTGCCGCTATTGGATATACACTTGATGATCTTAAGGGCATTAGTCCCACTCTATGTCAACATAAAATAAATTTGGAAGCGGATGCCAAACCAGTTTGTGATCCTCAACGACGTTTGAATCCTAAAATGAAAGAAGTGGTAAGAAAAGAAATACTCAAGCTTCTGGAGGCAGGTATAATTTATCCCGTTGCTGATAGTCAGTGGGTAAGTCCTGTCCATTGTGTCCCTAAGAAGGGAGGTATTACTGTTGTCCCTAATGATAAAGATGAATTGATCCCGCAAAGAATTATCACAGGTTATAGGATGGTAATTGATTTCCGCAAATTAAATAAAGCTACTAAGAAAGATCATTACCCCTTACCTTTTATTGATCAAATGCTAGAAAGATTATGCAAACATACACATTATTGCTTTCTAGATGGTTATTCTGGTTTCTCTCAAATACCTGTGTCGGCTAAAGATCAATCAAAGACTACTTTTACATGCCCTTTTGGTACTTTTGCTTATAGACGTATGCCTTTTGGTTTATGTAATGCACCTGCTACCTTTCAAAGATGCATGATGGCTATATTCTCTGACTTTTGTGAAAAAATTTGTGAGGTTTTCATGGACGATTTTTCCGTCTATGGTTCCTCTTTTGATGATTGCTTGAGCAATCTTGATCGAGTTTTGCAGAGATGTGAAGAAACTAATCTTGTCTTGAATTGGGAAAAGTGCCACTTTATGGTTAATGAAGGTATTGTCTTGGGGCACAAAGTTTCTGAAAGAGGTATTGAAGTTGATAAAGCCAAAGTTGATGCTATTGAAAAGATGCCATGTCCCAAGGACATCAAAGGTATAAGAAGTTTCCTTGGTCACGCCGGATTTTATAGGAGGTTCATTAAGGACTTCTCAAAAATTTCTCGGCCTCTGACTAATTTATTACAAAAAGATGTACCATTTGTCTTTGATGATGATTGTGTAGAAGCATTTGAAATACTTAAGAAAGCATTAGTCTCTGCACCTGTTGTTCAGCCACCTGATTGGAATTTACCCTTTGAAATTATGTGTGATGCTAGTGATTATTCTGTAGGTGTTGTTCTAGGGCAAAGAGTTGATAAGAAATTAAATGTTATCCATTATGATAGTAAGACTCTAGACAATGCTCAAAGAAATTATGCTACTACCAAAAAGGAACTTTTAGCAGTTGTATTTGCTTGTGATAAATTCAAACCCTATATTGTTGATTCTAAAGTAACTATTCACACTAATCATGCTGCTATTAAATATCTTATGGAAAAGAAGGATGCAAAACCTAGACTTATTAGATGGGTTCTCTTGCTGCAAGAATTTGATTTGAATATTGTTGATAGAAAAGGAGCTGAGAACCCCGTTGCAGACAAATTATCTAGGTTAGAGAATGTTCTTGATGACCCACTACCTATTGATGATAGCTTCCCTGATGAGCAATTAAATGTCATAAGCACTTCTCATAGCACTCCATGGTATGCTGATTATGCTAATTATATTGTCGCTAAATTTATACCACCTAGCTTCACATACCAACAAAAGAAAAAGTTTTTCTATGACTTGCGACATTACTTTTGGGATGACCCACATCTTTATAAAGAAGAAGCAGATGGTGCCATTAGACGTTGTGTACCTGAGCATGAACAGGAACAGATCCTATGCAAGTGTCACTCCAAAGCTTATGGAGGACACCATGCTGGAGATAGAACTGCACATAAGGTATTGCAATCTGGTTTTTATTGGCCTACTCTCTTCAAGGATGCCCGTAAGTTTGTTTTGTCTTGCGATGAATGTCAAAGAATTGGTAATATTAGTAGACGTCAAGAAATGCCTATGAATTATTCACTTGTTATTGAACCATTTAATGTTTGGGGCTTTGATTATATGGGACCTTTTCCTGCCTCTAATGGTTACACACATATTTTAGTTGCTGTTGATTACGTTACTAAGTGGGTAGAAGCTATTCCAACTAGTAGTGCTGATCATAACACTTCTATTAAAATGCTTAAGGAAGTTATTTTTCCGAGGTTTGGAGTCCCTAGATATTTAATGACTGATGGTGGTTCACACTTTATTCATGGTGATTTCCGTAAAATGCTTGCTAAATATGACGTTAATCATAGGATTGCATCTCCTTATCACCCGCAGTCTAGTGGTCAAGTAGAATTGAGCAATAGAGAGCTCAAATTAATTTTGCAAAAGACTGTTAATAGGTCTAGAAAGAATTGGTCCAAGAAACTGGATGATGCATTATGGGCCTATAGAACTGCATATAAAAATCCTATGGGTATGTCTCCGTATAAAATGGTTTATGGAAAAGCATGTCACTTACCTCTCGAACTAGAACATAAGGCATATTGGGCTATTAAAGAGCTCAACTATGATTTCAAACTTGCCGGTGAGAAGAGGTTATTTGATATTAGCTCACTTGATGAATGGAGAACCCAAGCTTATGAAAATGCCAAGTTGTTTAAATAAAAAGTTAAAAGATGGCATGACAAAAGGATACAAAAGCGTGAGTTTAATGTAGGTGATTATGTATTGCTATACAACTCTCGTTTAAGATTTTTTGCAGGAAAACTTCTCTCCAAATGGGAAGGTCCCTACGTTATCGAGGAGGTCTATCGTTCCGGTGCCATAAAAATCAACAACTTCGAAGGCACAAATCCGAAGGTGGTAAACAGTCAAAGGATCAAACACTATATCTTAGGTAATCCTATAAATGTTGAAACAAATATTATTGAAACCGTAACCTCGGAGGAATACATAAGGGACACTTTCCAGCCCGCTTCAGACTCCAAAAAGGAATAGGTATGTGATACGGTAAGTAAACCGACTCCAAAACAATTTTTAAGGCAATATTTCTCTGTTTTGGAACATTTAGAAAAATAGAAAAATAAGTGGCAGTCCGGGAAGGACACGAGGCCTCCACGAGGGTGGAGGGCGCGCCCTACCCCCCTGGGCGCGCCCCCTACCTCATGAGCACCTCATGTGCCATCCGGACTCCGTTTTCTTGCACGATGTGTATTTTGGTAGGTAAAAATTCATTATATATACTCCCGAAGGTTTTGACTCTTGTATTACGAAAATCTCCCCTGTTCTTGTCTCGAGCTATTTTTCTGACATGTCTAGATCATCATGACGATCCCAAGTGCTTCCAAGGACAAGTTTTTCGAGAAGGTGATCAACTCTTACCTCGCGGAGGTGCTGCGACACCCTCAAACCATTGAGTTGCTTGATGGGTTGCTGCACATCCGCGACGTCAAGGGACCCAAGGGAACTGGAAGTGTGGAGTCGAGGCTCGAAGCAATGGAGCAACAAGTTTTCAAATGCCAGGGGATGGTGGAGCGTGGAATCAACGCTAGCCACAAGATACTCGCGGAGTTCACCAACAACTACGAGCCGGATGCCAAGAACACCGAGGAGGCCATCTTTAAGCTACAAGAGAAGATCGAGCACCTCCAAGCCCAAATTTATGATCTGCAAAATCAAAACTGTGAGTATGAATATAGATTCAAAAGGATGAGTTTGGCTGCAGATTTGAGGATTCCGGAGACTCGGTCATCCTTCTATGATGGTGAGCCTATGCCATGGAAGTTGGACGACAAGACTGCATCATCGACAACACCTCCACCACCAACAACAAAGAAGGAGACATAATCACATGGGTATGGGCACTCCCCTTGGCAACTGCCAAGCTTGGGGGAGGTGCCCTGGTATCGTATCACCATCACAACTCCTATCTTTACCGTTTTTCTTAGTTCGATCCTATTAGTAGTATCTTGATTTAGTAGAATAAAGTCATGGCATGATCTAGTTTTGAGTTTTGCTTTATGATCCTTCTTTGTAATCGAGTCCGTGAGCTATATAATAAAGATTAGTGTTGAGTCAAGGGCTTGATTATTTTGCCATGATCTTGGGTGAATAGAAGAAAAGAATAAAAAGAATCAAAGAGTCCATATTGATCTTATTGAAAGTAATGACTTCACATAGAGAGAGTATGATGATTAAAAGTTGTTGGGAGTTGGAAAATATAGCTTTGGTCATCGTTGCAATTAATAGGAAGTAATAAGGAAAGAGAGGTTTCACATATAGATATATTATCATTGACATCTTTTATGATTGGGAGCACTCATTAAAATATGACATGCTAAAGAGTTGAGGTTGGACAAGGAAGACAACATAATGAGTTATGTTTTCTTATATCTGAGATAAAGTATGTTGTCATGGATCCTCTAACGTGTTGAGCTTGCCTTTCCCCCTCATGCTAGCCAAATTCTCAGCACCAAGTAGAAATACTACTTGTGCTTCCAAATACCCTTAAACCAGTTTTGCCATGAGAGTCCACCATATCTACCTATGGATTGAGTAAGATCCTTCAAGTAAGTTGTCATCGGTGCAAGCAATAAAAATTGCTCTCTAAATATGCATGACTTATTAGTGCGGAGAAAATAAGCTTTGTACGAACTTGTTGTGGACGTAATAAAAGCGACGGACTGCATAATAAAGGTCCACATACAAGGGGCAATATAAAGTGACGTTCTTTTGCATTAAGATTTTGTGCATCAACCCTAAACGCGCATGACAACCTCTGCTTCCCTCTGCGAAGGGCCTATCTTTTATTATTATCCTCTACCTTATGCAAGAGTCACGGTGATCTTCACCTTTCCTTTTTCATTTTATCCTTTGGCAAGCTCAGCATGTTGGAAAGAGTATGATATATATATCTAATTGGATGTAGGGGAGCATGAATTATTATTGTTGACATTACCCTTGAGGTAAAAGGTTGTGGGGCAAAACTATAAGCCCCTATCTTTCTCTGTGTCCGATTAAAACTCCGTAACCACAAGTATCGCGTGAGTGTTAGCAATTATGAAGGACTAAGTGATAGTTGAGTATGTGGACTTGCTTTTAAGCTCTGACATAGACTCTTTCCGATGTTATGATAAATTGCAATTGCTTCAATGACTGAGGTTATAATTTGTTGGTGCTCAATAAGGTTTCTGATTCATACTTTTTGCTTTGTGAAAAGATCATCACTTGAACATAAGTAATCATATGACAAAATCTCTATATGTTGCTGTTATGGAAATAATCATGATGCCTTCATGCCCGTATTTTATTTTTATCGACGCCTCTACCTCTAAACATGAGGACATATTTATTGTTATCGGCTTTTCGCTTGAGGACAAGCGAGGTCTAAGCTTGGGGGAGTTGATACGTCCATTTTGCATCATGCTTTTATATCAATATTTATCGCATTAGGGGCTGTTATTTCACGTTATGTCACAATACTTATGGCTATTCTCTCTTATTTTACAAGGTTTACATGAAGAGGGAGAATGCCGGCAGCTGGAATTCTGGGCTGGAAAAGGAGCAAATATTGGAGGCCTATTCTGCGCAACTCCAAAAGTCCTGAAACTCCACGGAATATCTTAAAATAAATAAAGAAAAATCATCGCCAAAGATGAAGGCCAGGGGGCCCACACCCTGCTCACGAGGGTGGGGCCCCCCCTGGGGCGCGCCCCCTACCTCGTGGGCCCCCTGGTGGCTCTCCGACGCCCATCTTCTCCTATATGAAGTCTTTCGATGAGAAAAAAATAGAAGCAACCTTTCGGGACGAGACTCCGCCGCCACGAGGCGGAACCTTGGCGGAACCAATCTAGGGCTCCTGCAGAGCTGTTCTGCCGGGGACACTTCCCTCCGGGAGGGGGAAATCATCACCATCGTCATCACCAACGCTCCTCTCATCGGGAGAGGGCAATCTCCATCAACATCTTCACCAGCACCATCTCATCTCCAAACCCTAGTTCATCTCTTGTATCCAATTCTTGTCTCCAAGTCCGGGATTGGTGCTAGTAGGTTGCTAGTAGTGTTGATTACTCCTTGTAGTTGATGCTAGTTGGTTTATTTGGTGGAAGATCATATGTTCAGATCCTTTATGCATATTATTACCCCTCTGATTATGAACATGAATATGCTTTGTGAGTAGTTACGTTTGTTCCTGAGGACAAGGGAGAAGTCTTGCTATTAGTAGTCATGTGAATTTGGTATTCGTTCGATATTTTGATAAGATGTATGTTGTCTAGCCTCTAGTGGTGTTATGTGAACGTCGACTACATAACACTTCACCATTATTTGGGCCTAGAGGAAGGCATTGGGAAGTAATAAGTAGATGATGGGTTGCTAGAGTGACAGAAGCTTAAACCCTAGTTTATGCGTTGCTTCGTAAGGGGCTGATTTGGATCCATATGTTTCATGCTATGGTTAGGTTTACCTTAATACTTTTGTTGTAGTTGCGGATGCTTGCAATAGAGGTTAATCATAAGTGGGATGCTTGTTCAAGTAAGAACAGCACCCAAGCACCGGTCCACCTACATATCAAATTATCAAAGTACCGAACGCGAATCATATGAGCGTGATGAAAACTAGCTTGACGATATTCCCATCTGTCCTCGGGAGCGCTTTTCCTATTATAAGAGTTTGTCCAGGCTTGTCCTTTGCTACAAAAAGGATTGGGCCACCTCGCTGCACTTTATTTACTTTGTTACTCGTTGCTCGTTACAATTTATCTTATCACAAAACTATTTGTTACCACTTATTTCAGTACTTGCAGAGAATACCTTGCTGAAAACTGCTTATCATTTCCTTCTGCTCCTCGTTGGGTTCGACACTCTTACTTATCGAAAGGACTACGATAGATCCCCTATACTTGTGGGTCATCAATAACATCCGGGAAGTTTTCCTAGAATTAGGCATTTTCGGGTAGATGAAACGGAAGGGAAAATTTCCATGTCTGCTATGCTAGGGACGTGTGGCGGGCGAACGGACCACGTGGTCAGATTCGTCTCATAGTTTTGAGCAACTTTCATGTAGAAAAGTTTTTCATCCGAGCTACGGTTTATTTTATATTAAGTTTTAAAGTTTTATTTCATTTTTAGGAATAACAGAATTAATTTAATTAGGAAAACTAATTATGACATCAGCGTGAGGTCAGCATGATGTCAGCAGTCAACCGCCTGTTGACTGGGGCAACAGACGTGTGGGTCCCGTTTGTCATTGGCTAGAATAACTAATCATGATTAATTAGTTAACTAAATGATTAGGTTAATTAATCAGAATTAATTAAGTTAATTAAGTTAATTAATTAATTAATTGATATTTTTATAAATATTATTACTTTTAATTCCCTTTTTTAAACGTTTTGGGCCGGGGGGCCCTTGTCATAGCCCCCTGGGGGCCTTAGCGGGTCTCATGCGCGGGTCTCGGGTGCCAGGACCCGGCTGGGGCACCCGAACGGGGATGTGGGCGCCGGGTCGCCGGACCCGGGTGTGTGCTGGCTGGCCGGCGGCCACGGCAGGGCGGCCACAGCCGACCGGAGTGGGGACAGCAAGGTGAGGGGGCGGTGGCCAGGTACGGCGCGGGGCGCACGGGACAAGCGAGGCCACGCGGGGCTGTGGGCGCGAGGCCACGGGCATGGAACACGCGTGTGGTGACCGTAGTGCGCTACCGGGGGAGCAGGAGCAGAGAGCTGCGGCCAGGGCGTGAACGTGCATGGCCAGGATGGGGCCAGTGGCCGGTGAGGCAGACGCGACTGCGGGCGCGATGGTCGGTGTAACAGAGGGCAAAGGGGGAGGCGGAGGAAGTCCTCACCCCACATTGCAGGGGAACGGGCGGCGAGGCTCGATGTTGCCTTTGGGAAGGAGGACGGGGACGGCCGACACAGGGGAGGAGGCGACGACGTAGAGGACGGCGGGGAGGTGGTGATCCGGGCGATGGCGATGGGGTCGGGGAGGCGACGAGCAACGGCGTCGGGGTAGCTCCAGGGCGTGGTGGCGCGATGACGGCGAGGTCCGGCGACGGAGACGAGGTGGCGGGCTGTGGCAGCAGCGGGGCACCGGAGACGGTGATGGTGGCGTCGGGCGGCAGTGAGGCGATGACATCGGGAAGGGGGCCGATCTAGAAAAATTACTATTTAGGGTAACCAAAAGAGCTGAGAAAAATATGGGACATAGCCTATTAAATAGTTTGCATTTTTTAGGCAGTGCCACAAAAGTTTGGAGGCTAGAGGAATCCATTTGCATTTTTCGCAAATAAGATAGCACTTTAAAATGCTAAAATTGCATTGTAATAATTGCTACAGTCCATCTTAGTGCTTAGGTGATGTTGTTCTCCTTAACAATTAAATGTTATGGATTTTTGGCTAAATGATGAACTATTTTGCAACAACTTTGGTGCAACTCCATATCTCACTTGCAAATTGAATCCTATTACAAAGTGGAATTTCAAATGATATTTGAATCACAGGTGATCAAGCACTGTTTAGCAAAATGAACAGCTTTAATCACAGAGGGTTACTGTAGCATGACACTGGGGTGTTAGAAATCTCCTCCACTACAAGAAATCTCGTCCTGAGATTTAGGAGGTAGAGTAAGGTGGAAAGACTTGGGAAGGACGAAGCTCAACACAAGTTAGGTACCTGGGGGCTATCTGAGTGAACGTGGCATAAAGGCATCTCTCGAGTTGAAATTCGAGAAAGTCATCGAGAGCAAGAAGGTACCATAAGAAGTTTCAAGCAGATAGAAAATCGTTCGATGTCTGAAACAGAGGGTGAAAGGGGTTCAGAGCAATGGGAAAGGATTGCATCTGATACCAGAATAGATCATAAGAAGGTGGCTCGTGAATTATATACGAAGCCAAGCGCGAGGAATAACTTAGAAAGCAGGGATGTATAGGAGAGTCAGGTTTCGATCCTGTAGAACTGTGGGTTATGGGCCCACCATGTGGGTTAAAATCAGGAAGGGTGGTAACATCTTGCACAACCGCGACAGGGGGGCATGTCAGTGGAAAGCTTGTCAGATATGTCGGCAACAATCTCGGTACCAAGGACGGGGATCGAAGAGAACCATTTTCCTACTCGTTAAGACAAGGCGGACCAATAGGCAAAGTTCTCGTCCATCGGTGGCTACCAGAATGTCATCAACAATAGTAACAAGGTCTTACAGACAGAGCTTGTACACCGAGGCAATTACATAAGCAGGGAATTATCTCTGCTCAGATAAGATAGGTTACAAGAAAGATTAAACAAAACAATGGAAAGGAAAGTGTAGACTGTTATCTGTATTCTCGAGTGTCTAACAACTCCGAACCAGTGAAAATTTTGAATCAGCAAGAAATAATAGTTGATCAAGAACTCATAAGAAGTTATGTAGTTCCGTGATATTCTCGAGATACCAGAGGATAATACCCGAAGGTATATCAATGTAGAGGTTGAACAGGTGAAACGATCTGAAGAAGATAAGTACTTTAACTTGTCCGATAAATGGATCAAACAAGAACAATATGGTCAGAACCACGATTGCAAAGGACCAAACATAGATACAAGATGAACTTATCAAAAGGGATTGTTATTATTTCAAGAAGCTTCCATGATAAGTTCCAGATCGGGTCCATGGGCATGAACACAAAGCTTCAAGGTCGACTCCTACTTCTCTAATGCACAACCTTCCATTTACTTCTCGTCTTTGACGAAGTTGTAGGGTTGATATTTTATCTGGCAAAACACCAGAAGAGTAAGACTCATGAAGACTCTCGGGTACAAATGGATTAGGGGAGGCGTAGGTTCAACCCATAGGGGCATCTTAGGAACCTATACCACAAACCTCACGAGTAAATAACTCAAGCCCAGAAGCAGAGTATGGTTGACAAGAGCGAGGGATACCATTTACCAAAAGCATCTTGTACTCGAGGAAAAGCTCACAAGGTTATTGAAAAAGGAAGACGTTGTCGGATAAAATCCAACAAAGGATCTTATGTGAGTATCGATACTTCATCAGAAGAAGAAAGAATGTAAGAATATCAAATTATAGAAACAACTGACTAACTCAAGGCTTAAATGCAACGGAATTACGATTTCCAAAACTTCAAGGGATAAGAAGCAAACGCTCTGACCAAGGATGGATAAGTTGAATAGACTTAGGGCACAATCGATGGCTGATTGGCCGAGAACCAGCTCATGTTCGGGAAGACGTCTGAGCTAGAAATATAATCTACAAGGATCAATTGATGATTGCGGCACAGACATATCAAATCGAAAGACTCAAGATGATAATGACAAAGGACGTCAATGGATACTGCTAGGCATATGGAATTAACCAGAGTGTAGGCAGGTAAGACATTCTAGAGCAATAGGCGACAGAGGTCATCAAAAGCTCAGACTGTATCACAAAGTATCTTACGAAGCATAAGAATAACGGGGGATGAATGGGTACTCGATAAGAGCGAGTAATTATCCATAGGGATATTCATGCGGCAAGGAACTGCATGGCAGTAAGCATAAAGAATTCTCGGAACATCGAAGAATATTTCAGAAGATCTTGTAATAACAAGAGAAACTGGGAATGAAGGTATGAACGACAACATAGGTAGTTACAGGATTTATCGGTGGTAGGGATCACAACGGCGAAGGGTACGAGGGACTCGGTAAAACATCAGAGAGTATCTTCAGGATCTTCTAGTGCACCAAGCAATCATCTGGTGTGAGGGGCTCTCCGGGAGAAAGTATTTACGAGAACCTAGAGTTAGAATTATCAAAACCATTTAACCCGAAGAGAAGAGAGATTAGAGTCCCAGAGTATAGACGAGGAGTAAAAGATCCTAATACCACCCAATGGCGACGTGGGCCCATAAGCCGCACAGCCATGTTAGTAAATCAATTTTCTTTTCAAAGACTAGACTCAACTTCGGCCAAGGAGTTGGAAAGGGGGATCCTACAGGCAGTCGGCTCTGATACCAACTTGTGACGCCCCCGATTCAATCGTACACTAATCATACACATTTGCGTGTATGATTAGTGCATGATTGAATTGTGGGCATCACACTCTCCAACCTCAAGTCGCCCTCGTCCCAGATCCGCCCTTCGGTGGTCTCCGAGCGCCGGAGCCATGTCTTAGCTTGAGGTGGAGGTGGGAGAAGGGACCGAAGAAATCCATGGCCGGCTCTATTGGCCGCCGGCGGTTACGCCCAACGGCGCTGTTATCGGTGTCAAAACCGGCGGATCTCGGGTAGGGGGTCCCGAACTGTGTGTGTAAGGCTAATGATAACAAGAGGCAGGGGACACGATGTTTTTCCCAGGTTCGGGCCCTCTCGATGGAGGTAATACCCTACTTCCTGCTTGATTGATCTTGATGATATGAGTATTACAAGAGTTGATCTACCACGAGATCATAGAGACTAAACCCTAGAAGCTAGCCTATGATTATGATTGTTGTCCTACGGACTAAACCCTCCGGTTTATATAGACACCGGAAGGGGCTAGGGTTACATAGAGTCGGTTACCGAGAAGGAAATCTACATATCCGAACTGCCAAGCTTACCTTCCACGCAAAGGAGAGTCACATCCGGACACGGGACGAAGTCTTCAATCTTGTATCTTCATAGTCCAACAGTTCGGCAAAGTATATAGTCCGGCTGTCCGAGGACCCCTTAATCCAGGACTCCTTCGGTAGCCCCTGAACTAGGCTTCAATGACAATGAGTCCGGCGCGCAGATTGTCTTCGGCATTGCAAGGCGGGTTCTTCTCCGAATACTCCATAGAAGATTTCGAACACAAGGATCGTGTCCGGCTCTGCAAAACAAATTCCACATACCACCATAGAGAGTATAATTTTCCACAAATCTAATCTGCTGACAGCTTTTTATAACATCACGCCATGGTCTGGTCATTATTCGAACCGTTGCTCACAACCAGCTAGTACACGGGCTGCGAGGCGGTTTTATTGGCACGTCTTGTCGAAGCAGAGATCATGTCCCCCTTATCACGGGATTCTCATCAATACAGGTGTGGGTAACCCAACCGTGTTTGTTTAATATAACTCCTCGATTTTAGGCAAGTCCCAAACGGTCACGCGGGGGACGCTTGATATTCGTCCTCTTTATAAGGGGGGCCAAGGCGTGTCCTTTTCTTCCCATGCTTGATCCTTCCCCTCCCGCACCTCGAGTTCCAACACCCAAGGCTCAAGCCAAAGCACTTCGTACCCTCGACCATGTCCGAATCTAATATTTAAGGCTGGTGGATGGCCTCCTCCGTCACAGAGGAGGACATTCAGAAGCTTAGGGAGGCCAGGTATCTCACCGCCGAAATCCCGCACAGGCTGCCTACTCAAGGGCAGGTCATCCCCACTCCCGAACCCAACGAGAGTGTCGTATTTATTCCCCACCTCCTCTGAGGGCTAGGTTTTAGTCTTGATCCCTTCGTGAGGGGGCTTATGTTCTATTACGGGCTAGACTTCCATGATCTAGCTTCGGATTCCATCCTTCACATCTCGTTTATCGTCGTGTGTGAAGCCTTTCTCCGCATTACCCCCCACTTCGGACTGTGGCTCAAGACCTTCAATGTGAGGCCGAGGGTGATTGATGGCCGTCACGCGGAGTGCGGAGGCGCTATAATAAGCAAAGGCGCCTATGCCCTATGGCCAAAGGGTTCTTTCACGGAAACATCTGATTTATTGCAGCAAGAATGGTTTTACATCACAACTCCCCGAGGTACAAAGCGGGCGGCCGCTCCAGCGTTCCGCTCAGGCCCCCCGCCGCAACTGGCGTCATGGGTCAACAAGGGGCTGGATTGGGGGCCAATTAACGACGTGCTGACACTGCAAAGCCGCATCCGAGACCTCCTTAAGAGGGATGTCAGTCTTGTTAAGATAATGCAAGTGATGTTGGTTCGCCGAGTCCTGCCATGCCAGCGTCGTCCTCTCCGTATGTGGGAGTTCAACCCGGAAGGACCGCGAACCATTCAATAATTCTTCGGCATGACGCTTAAAGAGATGTATGGGTCATTCTTCGGATCACAAATAAAGTGTCCGGACACCACCGAGGACGTGGGTCTCAATTGCAACCACCCGGATACCCAAGTAAGTAATTCCGCTACCGAACACACCATCCTTTATGTTTATTATAACATCATTCTGAAAAATTGCTACCTGCCAGGACTGGCTAAGGAAGGCGGAGAGGACTAGGTGTTCGGCCCCTCTTCCCGAAGGCTCGCCAGATCCTTTGTTGACCAGGATGCTTGAGCGCGCGCCACATCAGGTGCCATCAGGAGAGGACGAGGGGAGGAATAGAGAAGCCACCGGTGGGCCTCATATTTTACACATCCAAATTGGGGGAGTAAGCGCCCCCACGAAGGAGGATAATCGGGAAGGGGAACCTAAAATCCCCTCTCCTCAAGGTAAGAAAAGGGCCGCCTCCAAAGATTTGGAAACGGAGGCTTCTAAACGAGGGAAGAAAACCTCACCAAGGGGCCCTGCCCCCGAGGGCGTTCTTGCCGCACAGTGCCCGCAAGGGGGACAGCCCTCCACCGAGCCGTAAGTAAAAGAGTACTTTGGTAAATATACCCTGTTTTGTCTCTGAGGATAATGACCGAAACATATTTGTTGCAGTCCGGATCGTAACCCTTCTCCATAGAGTTCGGCCTCGCGGGATCTTCCTCCAGAGATGATGGAGAGTGAGACGCCTCCCCCTGCCTCCCCATCACATGGGGCGGACGACCCCGAGGTGTCGTCACGGAGGATTTCTCCTAATCCACCAAGGCCAGAAGTTGACACTTCGGCTGCCCAGAGTCTGGAATATCCGGCTCCCAAAGAGAGCTTCAGGAAGAGTCCGGGATTGTTCGGCACACAGTCGGACACACTAATGGGCCTTCTGGAGCGAGCGGCCATCTCAGAGACACATCGTGCCTTAATGGGTACGGTGGTTGAGAGGATTTCATCTGCAAAAAGCGGTTTGAATGAAGTTTTTACAAGTCTGCTGAGAGGCTTTGACGTACGCAAAAAATGTATTTTTCATGGTACCACACATGCTAAGTGTGCTATGTATAGATAGTAGCCCCTGAGACTCTGGTTTCCATCAACGTGGCAAACAGAGGATCATAATCTCTGGTAATAAGCGCGTCGTTTTATGTGCAGGTGGTTGGGGGGTCCGGCGGCTGACCGATCTGTTGATTTTGCCGAACTAAAGCGGCAGCTTGACATGGCCGATGCTGACATCGCGCTGGTTAACAAGCGGCTTGACAAGGCCCAGGGTATGTATATTCAGCTTGTCAGTAAATGTTTAAGAGGAGCATGATGCTAGTATCTATAATATGCTGTGACTGCAGATGGAGCTGCTGCCATGGAGACCCTTCGGGCAGAGCTTGCCCGAGCCAAGGAGCAAGCCCGAAGAAGTGATGCGGCCGCTCTGAAAGCGGTCAAAGAGTTAAGAGCTAAACAGGCTGCTCATCGCCGGAGCGAAGAAAAGATAGCCTAGATGGCTACCGAGCTAGAAGATGCCGCCAACAGCCGTGAGCTCCTTGAAAAGGAAAATCAAGAAAAAGCGGCTGACCTGAAAAAGGCCCTGGAGGCAGCCAAGGAAACCCGCTCTGAAATGAGGGGGGTAAGGGAGGAGCTTCGTGAAGCCGGAGATATCGTGGCTGGGAAGCCCTATTTGTTGCGGATGAAATTCGGAGATCCGAAGTATGCCCCTCTGGATCAGTTGTGGAGTGCGGCGGACGCGTATGCGGACCTAGCAAAGAGTGCTACTGATGGGACCGAGTTTTTCAAAGATCGGAAAGACCATAAGGCTGAGAGGTTATTCTGGTCGCAGTTTAGTGCCCCAACGCATCCGCTGCCATTGAATGAAAAGATGGCCGCATGGGACGAACTCCGCAGGTTGTCTGGGCTAGCTATGAGGTCTGTCGTGGATCATCTTTGGCCATGTGGACCAAGGCCAGCCAACTATTTTGGATTGGTGCAACAATTCCTTGGTGCTGTGTCGCATATCGATGCTGTGAAGAGGTCGGCGTGCATAGAGGGTGCGCGGATGGCTCTTTCTCGTGTTAAAACATACTGGGCTGGGATGGAAACCACCGCTATTGCAACCCGGGGTGTGGCGGAAGGCCAGGACCCAGCCGAGCACTATTTTGAAGAAGTCTTAGAAGGCGCCCGTTTAATAGAGGCTCAGTGCTCGAAGAGTGCCATGTTCGAATGACATGTATCTTGATTGTAAAGACAATGCTATTTTCATTATAAAGGCTGTGTTTATACTTTTGCCCGAAACTATTATAATGCCTCCTGTGCGGCCGTTTATGTATGTATATAACTTGAAAGTTAGCAGTCGTCGGCTTCAGCCCCCATGCATATAATGCGGGGGTGTTCAGAAAAACACATAGTCACACTTGATCCAACGTCTTGGTCCGTTAAAGAGCTGATAGCGCGGCGAACCAGGCAATTGGACTATATAGCTTTAACACGTTCACTTAGCCATAGGAGTTTGACGATGGGGCTACTATATAGCCCCTAGTACTTCCGCGTTCATCCGAAGATGGTGTGCATACGTACATGACCGAGAAACTGGTCCTTCGTTAATGCGGAGGAATCGCGAAGATTCCGCTGAGTCATCGAGTGGTTGACCAGTCTCGTGTTATATCATGACAGTCAGTTTTCGGCTTTCTCTACAGAGGTGCTCATCCGGATGAACTAGGGCACAATCGCAATAGTTCTCCCGGTGCCGCCTTAGCCGATAGAGCGGAACGTAAGGTAGGAAAACACAGGAGCCGGGCAAACCCAACATTTAACCAAAGACATGATTCGGAGCTTATGCATATAAGGCCAAACTCGCGACGCCGAACACTCCCTAAGGTATTCGGACTTTATAATGTGTACTGGGCTGAATAATGCCCTTGATAATAAGCCCTGAGTTTCCAGGTATGAGCAATAGTCTGGTGTGACAAAAATGCCGAAAATTCCAATGTCCCTCCCGGTTGTATAAAGTTTCCGGAGGGGGAGAAGGAACAAGAGACATTAAAAAGGTTTATGCGGGGTCTTAATCTAAAAAGAAACCTTTGAGCGGGGCCCTGCTGCACGTCTGCACCTTTATCTCCGTTGTGCCGTATCCTGGAAGGGTGTAGCACGATGATCATCTGTAAAAGGAAAAAAAATAGATGAAAGATTTCGTGCGAGGAGTTCGTTAATCTGAATGAACCATGAAAATGCAATATGTGATTGTATTGATAGGGTCGAGCCAAACTATGGGCTCTTTTTGCGGGCAGCCCCTAGCATCTTTTATGGGGAAATCCCAACTGGGCTGTTACATTGGGTGGAGCGCCGGACTCGTCTAACCGTGTCCGTGGTCTTGACGACCGACCATTTATCCTGGTTGGAGGGACCGCTTAGTGTTCGGCTGCTAGAGCCGCCACGTATTCTTCCGCGCGTAAGGAATACTCTGTATTTCCGCTAACTATGATGATGCCGCGTGGACCGGACATCTTAAGTTTAAGGTACGCGTAATGCGGTACTGCATTAAAACAAGCAAAGGCCGTTCTTCCGAGTAGTGCGTGATAACCGCTTCGGAATGGAGCGATGTCGAAGGTTAGTTCCTCGCTTCTGAAGTTGTCGGGGGAACCGAATACAACCTCTAGTACTAGAGAGCCCGTACAGTGGGCCTCGACGCCTGGTATCACTCCTTTAAAGATACTGTTGCTTAGGCTGATTCTTGAAGGGTCTATCCCCATTTTGCAGACAGTGTCCTGATATATCAGGTTTAGACTACTGCCGTCGTCCATAAGGACTCGTGTGAGATGGTATCTGTCAATTATTGGGTCGAGCACCAAGGCAGCCGATCCTCCGTGCCAGATACTAGTCGGATGGTCCCTACGATCAAAGGTGATCGGGCATGCCGACCAGGGATTAAATTTGGGGGCGACAGGCTCCACAGCATATACATATCGGAGTGCGCGTTTGCGCCTACTCTTTGGAATGTGAGTTGCGTAAATCATATTCACTGTTTTGACTCCTGGTGGGATTTTTTTCTGTCCTCTAGTGTTCGGCTGGCGAGGTTCATCCTCGTCTTCACTTGGCGTCTTCCTCCCCTTTTGTTCAGCATTCGGCTTGCCGGCCTGCTTGAAAACCCAACACTCTCTATGGGTGTGGTTTGCAGGTTTTTCGGGGGTGCCGTGAATCTGACATAATTTGTCTAGAATCTTGTTTAGGCTGGACGGTCCATCTCTGCTGCCTTTAAATGGCTTCTTCCGTTGACCGGGTTGAGAGCCCCTGAATCCGGCATTGACCGTCGTGTTCTCTAGGCTGTCATCATTGTTTCAATGCTTGTTTTTGTTGCGCCGTGGCTTCCCGTTGCCATCCTTGACTTTGGATGTGCCTGGGTCGCTGGTGCCGCTACGAGCCAGCCAGCTGTCCTCGCCCGCGCAAAAGCGGGTCATGAGGCTTGTTAAGGCTGCCATTGTCCTCAGCTTTTCTTGGCCGAGGTGTCTGGGAAGCCATTCGTCCTGGATACTGTGTTTGAAGGCCGCTAAGGCTTCAGCGTCCGGGCAATCGACTATTTGAATTCTTCTTAGTAAGAAATTTGTTCCAGAGTTTTCGGGCTGACTCTCCAGGCTGTTGAATTATGTGACTTAGGTCGTCTGCGTCCGGAGGTCGGACATAGGTCCCTTGAAAATTAGCCCTAAAAGCATCCTCAAGTTCTTCCCAACTTCCAATTGAGTTTTCAGGAAGGCTTTTCAACCAGTGCCGAGCTGGTCCCTTCAATTTGAGGGGTAGATATTTAATGGCGTGGAGATCATCTTCGCCAGCCATGTGGATATGGAGAATGAAGTCCTCAATCCAGACCCCAGGGTCTGTCGTTCCGTCGTATGCCTTTATATTCACGGGCTTAAATCCTTCCGAAAATCATGGTCCAGCACCTCATCGGTGAAGCACAAGGGGTGTGCGGCACCCCTGTATTTGGACGTGTCATGGCATGCTGTCGACGGTTGTTGTGTTCGGTTCTGATTCCTAGCTGGTGTTCGATCAATGTGATCGTTTCGGTAGCTATGATCCTGTGCTGAAGCGCGCTTCCTAGATCCATAGATGGATCTGGCCATACCGGACTTTTTTTCCAGGAGCTCACATAAATCGTGTGCTAACTTGTGTGCGGCATCATTGGCCGTCTTGTCACGACCACGGGGTGGTTGGTCCGGCTGATCGGTCGTTTTTGGCTGAATGGGCTCTATGGCCTCGTCGTCGAATTCGGGCAGCAGCTTGCGCTTTGGATAGCTCTTTGTGTGACGATCGCTGCCGTATTTTTCTTCTGTGTCGAGCACTTTGTTCCACCTGCGGTTGAGCGTATCCTGCGCGGCCTTAAGCCTTTGCTTCTGCTTCTTTAGGCTCCTCGCGATGGCGACAAGCCTTCTGTGGAGGTTCTCTTGTTGCAAGAGTTTTTCTCGGATGATGAGTGCATCATCGTCCGGGCTGTTCTCTTCTCCGGAGACAGGTTGGTGAATTTTACCCTCGGGATCGGCGTCATCTGACGCCTGCTCTGGACTATGCTCATCGTCCCCTGGCTCATCCTGCTCCATCGCTGGGTCCATGGGGTCGTCGTTTCCTTTGGAGTCAACTGGGGTATTATTATGTCTTGCGTTGTTGTCGTTGTTTTTACTGTGGCGGGATTTAGAGCGGCGTCTATGGCGCCGCTTTGGTGGCTTATCGAGGGGATTATCCTTCGTTGCATCATCACCATCGCCTTCTTTTGGTGTATCCACCATGTATATACCATATGATGAGGTGGCAGTCTAGCGCCCAGTGGGCGGTGGTTCCTGTTCTTCTCCTGCGTCGTCGTAAATACCGTCGACGTCTTCGGAGTCGAAATTGAGCGTGTCGGTTAAGTCATCGACAATGGCTATGAAGTGGGTGGTGGGCGGGGAACAAATTTTTTCGTCGTCCGCTTCCCACTCGAGCCGGACATAGTTCGGCCAAGAATCTCCCGACAAGGAAAGAGACCTTAATGAATTTAGCACATCACCTAAGGGCGAGTGCTGAAAAATATCCGCGGAGGTGAACTCCATGATCGGTGCCCAATCAGATTCGATAGGCACAGACGTACGCGGTTCGGATCTTGTAGCCAGAGGCGAGTCCGAGGGTCCGATGACGCCACCCTCACAGGAGGTGGGATCGGTGTTCGGCTCCAACGCCGATGAGTGTGCGGCCTCCGTGGCGGGGTCTATCCACCCGTCCTTGGAAGGCACGATCTGCTCCGGATTGATTCCTGTCGCCACCGCAGGCGCGATCTCCCGAATAGTGTTTGATGGTAGATCAAAGCCATCCCGTCGTGACCGTCCAGTGCGCCTGTCATGGGCTCGAATCTGTCGAAGACCAAGTCTTCAAGGATGTCGGCAATATAGTTCAAGCTTCCAAACCTGACCTGATGGCCAGGGGCATAGCTATCGATCTGCTCCAGATGGCCAAGCGAGTTGGCCCGCAGTACGAAGCCGCCGAATACGAAGATCTGTCTGAGAAGGAAAACCTCCCCCTGGACAGCATCATTGAAGATGATCGAAGGAGCCATCAAGCCTTACAACGATGACACAGTGGAACTCTCAATGAAAGCACCAATGTCGGTGTCAAAACCGGCGGATCTCGGGTAGGGGGTCCCGAACTGTGCGTCTAAGGCTAATGGTAACAGGAGGCAGGGGACACGATGTTTTACCCAGGTTCGGGCCCTCTCGATGGAGATAATACCCTACTTCCTGCTTGATTGATCTTGATGATATGAGTATTACAAGAGTTAATCTACCACGAGATCGTAGAGGTTAAACCCTAGAAGCTAGCCTATGGTTATGATTGTTGTCCTACGGACTAAACCCTCCGGTTTATATAGACACCGGAAGGGGCTAAGGTTACACAGAGTCGGTTACAGAGAAGGAAATCTACATATCCGAACTGCCAAGCTTGCCTTCCATGCAAAGGAGAGTCCCATCCGGACACGGGACGAAGTCTTCAATCTTGTATCTTCATAGTCCAACAGTCCGGCCAAAGTATATAGTCCGGCTGTCCGAGGACCCCTTAATCCAGGACTCCCTCAGCCGTCCCCTACATGTAGGCGCTGGTTAATCCCCCATTTCCTCCTTCTCTTCCTCCCATATTGCTCGTGCACCGGGTGAAAACCCAAATCCCTCTGGATTGGGCGGCAGCGACGTTGTGGGTATCGTCACCTTCAAGGAGGTGTCATCTTTGGTGAGCTTTGGGGGGAAGCGCGCTTGTCCTGGTCAGGGGTTGTTGGCGGTGAGGTCAGAAACATCGTGTTGGCGCCGGCGGCGAGGCCGCACAATTTCTCATTTTTTGTGGAGGCTCATGGTTACTGGTGTTGTCTTCGCCAATCGGGCAGGGGATAGGGTTCCCCTCCCAGGGTTGTCTTTGCTCGCCAATGGTGGCATGATCTCGGTTCTTAGCTACGTGAACTTGGTGTCGCCCCCAGCTCCGTTGCGGTTGCATTCCTTCCTTTACCGCTTGGCCATCAACAGCCTTGCCGTGTAGTTTGCTTCTCCTCGTGTGCAGCTCTCATGTAGTGCCGATGCTCCCCTTGGCTAAGCTCGCCGTTGTTTGGTGGTGGTGTCCTGAAGTGGTCTTCCGGATGGCAATGGCGCCGATCACACTTTAGCCCTCGGGTGGGCGTCTCCACCTTTCGGCGGATCGGCGCCCTTCATGCCAGGGCGAGGGGGCAGGGAGCCCCCTTCGGAGGTGGAGGAGGTTGACATCGACGGCCAGAGCTCATGGAGCTGACAAAGGCGCTCCGCCAGCTACTAGATGATTCTTCCCCAAGCTATGCTGGTGTCCTGCGTGGTGCTCTGCCCGCTATGGAGGGCTTCTTCAACTTCTAGCTGTATTAGTGCTTTAGTTTTCATATCTTGGCTAGTAGTTTGTGGTAGCCTGTTAGCTATTTACTCATCATCTTGTATCATCTTGCTGTTTCTTTTCCTTTTTCTTTGCTGCTCGATGTAATCCTGGCCTGTTGATGGTTTTGTTAATTCAAAGCCGGGCTCTTCTTGAGGCTTCGTTTAAAAAAATACATGTATGTACATTTTCATAAAAAAACATGTATGTGACAACATTGTGTTTTCATAATGAAAAAACATGTACATGACAAGTTTCTATGTTCCAAAAAAGGCATATACACATATATTTGTATGTGACGTTACATCTTTAAATCTTGGCCATTAATCTTCAAAATTAATGGTGTGATATAATTTAATATATGTGGATGAATGTGATGGCTTGTTTGACTTCTATTTTAATTATATAAAGATAGAAGATTCTGAATGCCTCACAAATAGTGTCCAGTTGGACGGAGTATGCTGGCGGTTAGTTACTCCAGATCTTCCCAACTCAAAGAAAAAAAGTTACTCGAAATCTTCTGCAGTTGCAGTGTGTCCACACCATCGATTTCGTTTTAGCACAAGCATGCAGGTGATATACATACATATACAGGGACAAAAAGACATTGGAGATATAAATTTGCTCCTAAACGAAAAAACAAACATATGCATATGTACAGGTGATAAATTTAGGAGCTCTCTACAGTTCACCATCCCCGTCTTCATCTCTCCCTCATCAGCTTTGATTTGTTAGTCCAACCTTCTCCGTGACACCCTTCTCTGCATACTCTGCCCCAAAGATCCGAGGCCGGTCAGCAGGATTATTGTCCTCGCTCACCAGGATTCAGTTCCAAAAAAATGCTAATTATCCGCACGGGTGCTCACGTTCTTCCTCAACGATTTGCAGAGCTCTGCCCTTGTTCCCAAAAATGTTGCGAGTATGCATCCTCTCCGTCTGGTTCATTCGTCGTGCTATATCGTGAACCTCTTGAGGTCGACAACCATGACGATGATGTCATCCCTGCTCCCTCTACACCGCGCCATGTCCACGAGCTCCTTGCAGCACCCTGTGGAGTCACGACCGGCGCTGCTCCTCGAGACGGCGTCCACCGCCTCCTGGTTGGACACCTTGTTCCAGAGGCCGTCGGAGGCGAGGACGAGGAACTCGCAGCCGGCGGTGAGGGGAAGCCTCCTGATCTCCGGCTCAGAGATCACCCACCGCTTGAGGTCGGCGTCGCCGAACGCCCGCGACACGGCCAGGCAGTCCTGCACCCTCCACATGCCGTTGCTGCCGCAGCTCACGTAGCCACCCTGCACGAATTTTGGCTGTCAGTCAGCTGCCTTTCTTCTCGACGATCGGTGTGACGTTGCGTCTTGTGTGCATGCATGACAGGTTTACTGAATATATATGTGCGCATGTGCGTACCGAGTTCTCGATGCGGGACCTCTCGTCCTCCCTCGCGGCGGTGTGGTCGGAGGTCACGGCAGTCGCCACGCCGTCGCGGCACATGACGGCACGGCAGTCGCCGAGGTTCGCCACGTAGATGTCGCCGTCCTTGACCAGCGCCGTTGCGGCACATGAGCCACCTCTCAGGCCCTGCGTTCACGATGGACAAACAAAGAGTTAAATTCCTGCAACGTGTCATTAACATTTCTACTAGAAAAAGAAGATACTACGTTTTTGTCCTCTCAGTTGTTCCTAGTTACAGGTTTTCCATTTTAACTCCAAATTCAGACAGTTTGATTCATACTTTCAGCATCAAACGGATTTGAACTCTGAATTGAAAACAATGGTGCGCGTGGGCGCATGCTAACATTAACATAGCTGTCGAACGTAGCAATCGCCAGTCACCAGAGGCGACACCTGGGCACCTGGGACACGGCGAAGGGAGCACTTGTAGTATACAATCTAAGCCAGCATCTTTCTCTGTCGCAATCATAGCAACGAACAAACCCTAACGGAGTAGTAGTGGACACCGCCATTGTCGGCATGCTACACGCATCGCACAGCAGGAGGAGTCTGCATGCGTTGACGCGTTCAACTCGGACAAGAGAGATGGACCTGGTAAAAACAAAAGTACACACCTGCTTCACGAGCTCGCTGTCGGTGGCCAAGTAGGCGGCTCTGATGGCCGCCGAGACAGCATCCGTCGACCACGACGACGGCTCTGCCTCCTGCGCCTCCTCCGTCGTCGTGGCCAGCACAGCAGCGACCACGCTCTTGCCGAGGTGGTCGGAGACGAAGTCCACCGCTGCGCGGCCGCCGTGTCCGTCGTACACACCGTAGAATGCCTGCAACGACGAAAGCATTTTGTTATTCCCTTGTTGGGCGGCGTACATCTTTATTGCCTATGTCATGTGTACTCTGACTGAGTCAGTTCAACAAGATAAGGGTGCTTATTCCAAATCATAACTAGTGCCACGTTCAGCACAAAAGTCAACGTCTCCCTACACTGTTTGCACAAATGTGCAACTCCCTCAAATTTTTATATACAAGGTCATTAGTTTTACCAACAAAATGTAAGTTATATGACATAAAAAGTATGTCACTGAATGCACAGTTCATATAACTTTTCAATGCTATATTTTTTATGACATATAACCCATCTTTTGTTAACCAAAATTATATCACAAAAAATGAAGTGGGTATGTATACAAAAATGGAGGGAGTTTGTACTTAGCAGTAAAAATGATAGACTAATTTATGATGAAAAAAGTTCATATTTTGGGGAACCTTTACCCCTTTAGACGATTTTTACGAAGGAAAAATTGTGTATTTGATTTTAAAATTCTGGAAAAACAATCATGCATATAGTATATATGTTGCTACTAACCATTGATCTATGAAAATGAAACATCAAATGGGCTACTCTTTTCGCTAGTTGTAAATGATGATCTCTTAACTTTGGGGTGACCCATGGCTCATTCTTAGAAATACATCAGAGCAAGGTTATCTAATATTTGTTTTACATGTAAGTGTCCTAAAGTATGATGGTTCTCATAGGTGACTTACAAAATAGTTATTTCTCTCCCCCGAGAAATAGAAAAACTGTTTACCTTTGTACACTTGTCATAAATGGTCATATTTTCTTAAAACAAAAATTTAGTACATCCATATAATTGAGGCCATAGCTAGCATCTACAGTATGATTTTGTTGGATTTTCATAAACTTCCAGAAGCGATTTTGTCCTTCCAAAACTGAACTCAAGTTAAAGTGCACCGCCTTTACTATGATGCAAGGAAAAATGCAGGCATGATGATGATCCACCCGAAGTCTGAAGAGAAGATATCGATCAATGAGAAAAGAAGTTTACCAGCTGGGAATCTCCTCCAACTTTCTGAGCGATCACGCCATATGCATCCTCCATTGCATGTCTCGCCCCTCTCCTGCTCGCCAACCAAAACCCTTCCCCCTCCACCTCCACCTCGGCCTCCTTCTCGGCCACAACCGCCCCCCAGCCAGCCGCCACCTCGACGGCCTCAGGAGCGACGGGTATGACCAGCATCGACGGCCTCTTCCTCGCACCCCGCGCCGCCTTCTTCGCGGACTCGACCTGCTGCGCGCCGACACCACTGCCGTTGCACGCCGCAAAAGCGTCCACCGCCGGCGCAATCAGCAGCTGCTCCCTGGCCTCCCTCTGGTCACGCTCACGCAGCGCATCCCCTACGGTGATGCCGAGAGCCGGGTGCGCCTTCCTCCACATGGAGAGCGGCGCGGACGACGCAGGGGAGGTGGTGGCGGGCAGGGAGACCGGCGGGGAGCAGAGGACGGATGCCATGGCCTTGCGGAGGACGCGGACGAGGCGGGCGAAAGCAGCGACCACGGAGCAGAGGAACTGGACGGTGTACAATAGCATCGCCGGCGGGGTGGGGGGTGGATGGAGGCGGCAGAGGCAGTTGGACCAGCTAGCAATGGCTAAATCTGGGAGGAGATGAGAGGCTGCCACTAGCTGGCCGGAGTTAGGTTTTTATATATACATGGGAGGGAGAGGGGCAAAGAGAAGGGGTCCTTGATGCTGACCGGTCAATGGAGTGACCAAATCACCTTGGCTAGGCTGGCCTGCCACATGCGGTTTAATACAATTCCGGCCTGGTTTTACGTGATCCCAATGGCGCATCCAGTTGTTGACTAGTGAGGAGCCGATCGAGCCCCCAGAGATTTGACAGCTCTGGCAATTGCTCGCTTAATTTACGAGCTAGGATGATCTTATAAGCCTAGAGCTTACCTAGATTTACGTACTTCTACGTTCTAAACTTGAAGTGATACTTCTGTTTTTTAGGGGAAAAGTGATAATTCTTTATAGCTTTGATTATAGCGGGCCTTTTGATTCAGAAGACTACACAGAAATTTTAGAGACTGGATTTTTTAGGAATAATAATGTTTTTATATCTAGGTTGCTTGGTTGGTAAGATTCGGTCCTATTGGAACTTTTCAACATGTCTCCTTTGTAGTAGTATTTAAGAAAAAATTAATCCACTCGAACCTCTTTAAAAAAACTTTGTTTTTCTTAATCCCCTTGAACCTCTTTTAAAAAAAATGTTTTTCTATATGTGTGCAATGAAGCAATTAGTTATTTCGGTACAGACTCACTCTTCTAACATTGAAATGAACAAAAATAGTTGTTAGGGCATCTCCAACGCAAAGCATCGCATGGACTTCCTTATTTGTCCATGGATGCGTCCAGACGTCCGTGGAAACCCACAGTTACAATATCCCTCAATTGTTCTGCCGTTTGTGCAATGAAGATAGGAGAAAGAACGGGAAGAGAGAAAAAAGTTGGTTTGTGGTGTGGTCGGAGTGGTCCTATACTAAGTTGGCGGTGTCGTGGACATGTCTAGACTCCCCTGCTTCGTCAATTTAGGGTCGACGTGAGGAAATTCGGACGTCCCGACATAGGGATGCAGGCGGACAACGTCCGTGTTTTCGCGAACGTCAACGACGGCCGGAAACATACTGACCATGTTGCTTTAGTTTTTGTGCGTTCTTTAATTTTGCTCTTGCAGACATATGTGGACGATGTCTGTTTGCATGGCTATCCAGATACGTTAGGGTAGAAGTAGTGAACAACGCTGGATGACTTTTTTTGTCCGGTCTGATCCAAATTAGTAGTAGGGATCTACGCTGTAACACAACACCTAGTGTTATGCGCATATTTTTAGTATGTATTCGTTCCTGTATACAAGAGCGTACTCCCTTCGTTCATAAATATAATAAGATATTCTGGATATTTCAATGTAAATTACCTACGGATTAAAAATAAGTGAACAAACACGCTAAAATCAATTTATATAAATCCGATTAAAAAAGTTAGAACATTTTATATTTGTGAACGGAGAGATTACCCTATAATAACAAGTACCAAAATCAAAACAACAAATATGTCTACGTTCCACGCGTAGCCTGATGCACGGAGTTTAGAAGGAAAAAAGATGTGTGTGCAGGCGGCGTTGATAAAGTAAATGGTACTACTACTAAACATAGTTGCCAAAAGAGGCAAGGATAGGCAGTCCCAGTCCAACTTACGTGGGAGAAGCAGTACGCAATTAATGCATGCAACTGGGCGACGGACGGCGTTGGAAAGGAGCCGCTGCTGCTCGCTTCGATCGGCCTGCAGGAGACCCTGTATACGTGCTTGGAACCTTACCAACTCAACACCAGCTGCTGCGTAGAATAGTTAGTTTCAACTTTACAAGAAAGTCTGACTTTGTATGAAGTCAACCAAATAGATTAAGTAAATTGTGCCGTCTTTATGACAGCAGGATAGGTTCATGGGAAGTGAGTTGACCCGGCCGGTGTGGTGTTGGAGATGTGCCATGTGTTATTCTGGAAGCAATGAATGATTCCGGTTCGAATATGTTTACAAACATTATCTGCATTTGATTCCAACTACACTTATTTTATGACAGATGGAGTGCTTTGTTTCCAGTTAGTTTTGATCAGGCTCTCGGTGGACGTGGGATATACAGTATATGACAAGTAGGAGACATATGTGCTTATGTGTGTGTATAGGTTTAATTAATTTCTTACATAATTGTATGTACTGTTACAGTACAGTTATAGTTCTATTCACATTCATGATTTGTTCTATCATTGTTCATGTTTGAATCCGACGATTTCTTTTTAAAAAAAAGTGAGACTAACCCCGGCCACTACATCATTGTGATCCACATACCATTTTTTATTGATTATTAAGCAAAGTGTATAATAAAGCAAACCATGTCCAAAACGTTACAAGATATGAAAAAACACCTGAGATTAAGTTGACTTTTTCCGTGGCAACGCCTTAAAAAAAGAATAATTGTCCTCATGCCATCGTCGTCTCGTCCGGCCGGAGATTGCGTAGACAAGGATTTTCACCCGTTACTGAGACCATCCTTTGAAGATTGGCACCACAACAAGAAGAAGACGTCTTCAACAAGGTAACCACGCAACTCCGTCGCCGATGAACCCCACCAATAAATGCAAGGTCAAGTTTTCACTTGGATGAAGCAGTGTTTCAATTGGCATCTTGATCACTAGCAATCGTTGGTCGCATATGCCAGTACTCTGCTCAAGGTCAAAAAAACACTAGCAGGCTGGTGGGGCCGATTCCCATCAAAGAACACCGGCATGGTTGTCAGATGCCCGCCCATTTCTTGGTGTGGAAGTGGTCACTCCACACCGGTGCAAGTCATACAACAACAGCCATATCAACTCTAACTAAAAGGAAAGTATCGTTTCAAATAAATGACTGTTCTTGGAAAAGGAGGTTAAACCCGGCCTTTGCGTCATAAATACATATAACCATGGTTTATCGAAAAAGGCTTTCGTCGGTTTTATATATAAAGCAACATGGTCGAACCAATACAAGGCGATGAGAAAAACATCTACAAAGCAAATCAAAGATAAAACAAGAATACAAGAGCACCCACACCCCACCAAGAAACACTGAGGCTACTAACTAGAAGAGACACGCGCCTCCATGAGGAACCATCGGACATCGATGCAACACACCCACCAAGAAGTCACCGGAGATGGCCCCCTGCCATCTCGCTTCGGTCCGTGGAGCACCGATCCTGCTTGCTGACAACGAGGATCGAGCGCGATGACAACGACGCCTCGTGTAAAAGATAGGACACCGCCGGGGCAACCCCTAGTTAGAGCCCAAGGAGCCTCGAGTTAGGATCCTAACTCGCCCGCCGATGATGATGACACGTGAGCAAAGGGTACCCGAGTTCCACGACGACGCCCCAAGAGGGTGACAACGTTGAGACGGAAGATGTGGTCAAGGGTTTACACGGTGCACATATGCATGGTTTGAAATACAGTATGAGCGGTATTATCTGCGTGAGCTCTCGTTTCACATTTGGTAGAGCACGATGCTAGAGTACGCTGGAATTATTCAGCATGCTAGAATCAACACATTACTTGCTCTAGAAACCCGCCACGGAGTACTGCACGGCAGGCCGCAGGCTGGGCAACGAATCAGAAACAGCCGACCACTTGACGCTACACATTAAACTGGACGGCATACGTAGAGAACTCGTCTAGGTTGGGTAGTCTCGGCAGGCCGGCGAGGGAAGCGGGCTGACGCGGTCGCGCCTCCCCTCCCCTCTCCTCTACTGCTGCTTTCGTACGACGCCGTCCGCACGTGATGCGACGTGATCTGCGTGCCTCCACCCAAGAAGCTTTCATGTACATATATACAAATATAAATAAATAATCCGACGGCGACGTCATGCATGATAACGAAAGAGTAAAGCGCAACGACTTTCCTTTATTTGTCTGCTTGTTTGTCAACTTGTTTAATGGAGATCTTGATGAAGTCAGGGGTAAGTGTCTAGCCTTGTCATCTACCGCATTAACTGTTGTGAGCCAAGGTGACATGTCTTTGTTCCCGTAGGCGTTATCTGATTTATCTATATTATTTATATTAACTCTTTATTGTTAAGAAGGCGTGCTACGTCTCACTGAGACTTGTTCTGCTCATACCGATCGAGCTCTTTGTTGTATAGTTAATTTTTTTTCTCTCCTGCTAGTTTGTGTGTATCTGCACATGACAAGCTATGGACCCGGTATGTTTTTGTAGTGATCGGCAGATTATTCGGCTGAGATGGAGAGGAATGAGTTCAGAGTAGCTGACAGTTTCAATCAGAATCTTGAACATGTCAAGCAACAGGCACGTATTCTCTTTATTAAATTACATTGTTGAGCACAATTTTTTAAGCATGAAAGCACAAATATTTTGGCTATTTAGTAGAATCTCGTTCCAACAATCTAGCGCTTGGTACGAACCAAATCGACAAATGCTTACATTTCCAATTTTCCATGTATCAATGTACCCAAGGATAGTATAGTTGAAAGAAGATAATTTAAAGCAGGTTGTGGGTGCGAGCGAGAGCGCTAGGTTTTGCTACCTTCCTTCTGATGACATACACACTCTTTTTCAAGGGTGTCTTGTTCTAATTTTAGGTGTATTCCTTTGTACTCCATCCGTAAAGAAATTAAATGCATTTAGATCACTACTTTAGTAATCTAAACACTTTCATATTTTTTACAGAGGGAGTACGTGACTATATTTTCTTTCAATGCATCGAGACTTTAAGTTTCTTTATTTTTTGGTGGGGAAGACTTTAAGTTTCTTGTGTTCTCCTAAAGAGAAAATGTTGATTCCATCCCAACCTTGCTCGCAACGTGATGCCATAATTCGGGTAAAATTTCACGGCGGTCTGAACAGAAAGGATGACAATATAAGCCTTTTGGCTTATGGTTTGTCTAGGCATTGGAAGTTTGCAAAATCCGTTGCCCCAGTAGGTGTGAACTGATTGTTAAGTCGTGCTACGCCTCACTGAGACTTGTTCTACTGACACTGATCGAATTCTCTGTTCTATAGCTAATTGTTTTTTTCCTGCTATTTTGTATACATCTACAAGATGACAAGCTATAGACTGAGTATTTTATTAGTGATTGGCAGGTTATTCGTCTGAGATGGAGAGGAATGAGTTCAGAGTAGGTGACATTTTCAGCCAGAATCTTGAGCATGTCAAGTGAGAGGCACGTATTTATTTGATTAAATCGCTGAGCACAACTACTTAAGTATAACTTCGCGCAAAAAAACTATTTTGAGTATAAAAGTAGTGAGGATTGTTTGGTTGTATAGTGGATTATGATTATTTATTTACTTTTAACATTTTAGCTCTTTGCATGAACTAAGCCGGCAAATGCTAATGTTATTCCCTCAAATGAGCTTAAATTATCTATAACTTTGATTGAAGACTATTAAGGAAAGTGAGCCTGCAAACAGGCACATATTTATTTAATTAAATCACTGAGCACTACTACTTAAGTGTACCTTCGTGCAAACAATATATCCAATTCTAAAAGTACTGAGGGTTGTTCGGTAGTACAGTGCATTATGATTATTTGTTTACTAGACTAGAGTCCCGTTTTAACATTTTAGCGCTTTGTACATACCGAACCGGCAAAGGCTAAGGTTTAGTATGCCATATAGTATCACCACCTTCACATCATCAGTCCATGTCTCACCCACGGACTGCTTCTTTCGGGAGTGCCTACCACTTTGGCGTGGCATTGTAAATTCAGGTGTGGCCCGTTAGGGCATCTCCAGCCGTTGGCCCCCCAGGGGGCATCTAAAAGCGCCGCCTGGGGGCGAGCCAGCGACACAGTCGGCGCTGGGGTGGTTTTGCGCCCAGTCGTCGCCCCCAGCCCGCCCCCACGCGCCGAAATTGGCCCACTTTGCAGCCTAATTTCGGCGAATAAACGGCCCATATGGGTGAGAATAGGCCCATATTCGGCGTGGTTTCGGCGTTCAATTATCAACACACATATATTTCATCACAGAAAAATCAAATACTTCAACAAAATACTACAACAACAAATAGTTCAATACAAATTATGTAGTTCAACAAATAAAAACTCGTATTTCATCACGCGGCGTCCCCCTTGAGCCTCCATAGATGCTCAATCAGATCTTTCTGCAGTTGATGATGCACCTGTGGGTCTCGGATCTCCTGACGCATACTGAGATAGGCAGTCCAAGTTGCCGGTAGCTGGTGATCAACTTCGGCTAGAGGACCCTGCCTGTAGTATGGTTCAGTGTCAAACACTGGGTCTTCTTGCTCGCTCTCGATGATCATGTTGTGCAAGATGACACGGCAAGTCATGATCTCCCACATTTGATCTTTCGACCAGGTCTGAGCGGGGTACCGAACAACAGTGAATCGAGATTGGAGCACACCAAATGTCTGCTCGACATCCTTCCTGCAAGCCTCCTGAACCTTCGCAAACCAGGCGTTCTTGCCTCCTGCCACAGGGTTTGAGATCGTTTTCACAAATGTCGACCATCTCGGATAGATGCCGTCAGCTAGATAGTACCCCTTGTTGTATTGGTGCCCATTGATCTCGAAGTTCATCGGAGGAGAATGGCCCTCAACGAGCTTGGCAAAAACAGGAGAGCACTGCAGCACGTTGATGTCATTGTGAGTTCCTGGCATGCCAAAGAAGGAGTGCCAAATCCAGAGGTCCTGTGTGGCTACCGCCTCAAGCACCACACTGCAACCGCCTTTGGCGCCTTTGTACATCCCCTGCCAACCAAATGGGCAGTTCTTCCATTTCCAATGCATGCAGTCGATGCTTCCAAGCATCCCAGGAAATCCTCTTGCTGCATTCTGGGCTAGGATCCGAGCAGTGTCTTCCGCATTGGGTGTTTTCAAGTATTGTGGCCCAAACACTGCCACCACTGCCCGACAGAACTTGTAGAAACACTCTATGCTAGTGGACTCGGCCATTCGCCCATAGTCGTCGAGTGAATCACTGGGAGCTCCATATGCAAGCATCCTCATCGTTGTCGTGCACTTCTGGATGGAGGTGAATCCAAGAGCGCCAGTGCAATCCATCTTGCACTTGAAGTAGTTGTCGAACTCCCGGATGGAATTCACAATCCTGAGGAAGAGCTTTCGGCTCATCCGACAACGGCGCCGAAATGTTCTCTCGCCATGAAGTGGAGCATCGGCGAAGTAGTCGGAGTAGAGCATGCAGTAGCCGTGCAGACGATGCCGGTTCTTTGCTTTCACCCGCCCCGGCGCCGAGCCACCTCGACGCGGCTTTTCATTGCTCGCCAGCAGCTGGGCGAGGGTGGCGAGCACCATCAGATGCTCTTCTTCCTGGACGTCGGCCGCGGCTTCCTCCTCCAGCAGCGTGGCGAGCTCTTCCTCCTCATCCGAGTCCATCACCGGCACAGTCAAAACGCCGAACACCTTGCGCTCGGTGGGCGTGTACCCGCCGTTAAACCGCGCCTCCACGGCCGGAAACGCCCAGCTGCTGAGGGAGGGGCTGCCGCGGCGAAGCGCTGCTATTTTCCAGCGGGGAATGGCTTTCTAGCGGAGTAGGCCGGTGGCCGTCGCCGAGATATAGCTAGTGGTGGCCGAGGGCGCGGGGGTGCGAGGCGAGTCGGGGGAAGAAAACCTTGACTTTTCCCCTATCGGTGTGGGCCAGGCGTGCTTTTCCCTAGCGCCGGAGCCCCCAACGGCTCCCCAGCGCGCCGGGTTCGGCCTGTGACCGCCGGGCGGAAAAAAGGTCCGAACCGGCGATTTTCGGCGTCCTGGGGGCGCAACTGGGCCGTTTTTTCGGCGCCGGCGCCGAAAAAGTGGCCTGGGGGGGCCTGTTGGGGGCGCGGCTGGAGATGCCCTTAGGGTTTGTACATAGCTCTTCTTTTTTATCGAAGTTTTGGTGTTCTCAAGAAGAAAAGGGCATGGTTCCATGGTCCCTCTTCCCGACCTTGCCTACAGTGCGGTGTCATAATTCGGGTGAAATTTCACAAAGATCTATATAACTTTATACACTAGTAGTTATATATTATAAAACTACACACCGGAAACTTTAAGTGTTCTATTTTCTAATGATATTACTTTTATGACATATAATTCGTATAACATTATTAAAATTAGAGACCTAGAGATACAAGCAAGACCTATAAACCCAAAAAAGGAGTGAGTGGCGTAAGTAAAGTGACAGTACCATAGTCTATCTTTCCATTTTCCATGTATCACCCAAGAATAACATAGTTACAAGAAAATAATTTAAAGGAAGCTGTGTGTGGGAGTGAGAGCGGTAGGTCTTGCTGCCTTCCTTCCGATGACATACATTTTTTTAAAGAAACACAACAGAAATGCAGATACTCACATACAGGTACGCACACTAACTCCTATGAACTCAGACATTACCTATCCCTATAAAGTATCTCCGAGAGACTGAGCCGACATATCTTGAGATTGATGAAATCCTCACATACGCCACATAATTGACGAACACGCCATACTGTTCAAAGAATATCGCCGAAGAATCTGAAATACAGTAAATATGCAAAACACCCGTGCTAAGTCTAGAACTTACCGAAAAAGGCTTTTGCCCCGCTTTATATATAAAGCAACAACCCACAAGTATTCAGTACAACCACACGCTACGCCACCGCAACACACGCACACACCCAGGACGGGATACAAAGGCGCTGAGCGCAGCAACACTACTCCTAGCACTACCGCCCCGAAGATATGAAGCTACATATGACGAACCATGCGCTCCAAGGCGGCGCCTTCAGAAAGGAAACGACGCCGGAGCGCCGCCACCGCCCGATCCAAGAATCAAAGTTTCCCCCGGAGCCACATGACGGGCAATGAGAGCCGCGACGACGCCTTCAAGAAGGGAGCGATCTTCGCCGCCGCCGGTCCGTCCAAAGATAGAGCCGGTTTTCACCTCGGCCAACATTCACCGCCACCGAACGCCACACCCCGGCAACCACGCCGCCCACACGGCCATGATTAGCGGGCAGCACCAATGCGCGGGCTTTGTCCAAGAGCACCGCCCCACCACCACCACCAGGGCCGCCGCCCCAACATCCAAGACCTCGACACCACCTCACCCGTGACCCGGCGCACCCCAACAAAAGAGACGAGCGGAAAGGTCCCACCTTTCGCGCCCCTGGGCAACCCCCAGCGTCGAGACCCAATAGGTCAGCCAGAACCGGCATCCACCGACCCATCCTGCTACCCCAAGCGCGAGATGAGCTCGGTCCTGCATCATCATGCGCGAGACGAGCTCGGTCCTGCTGCATCGTGCGCGAGACAAGCTTGGTCCTACTGCATCATGCGCGAGACGAGCCCGGTCCTGCTGCATCGTGCGCGAGACGAGCTCGGTCCTGCTGCATCGTGCGCGTGACGAGCTCTGTCCTGCGGCATCGGGCGCGAGACGAGCGGTGGATCGCAGTTGGGAAAGGACCAGCCCTTTGATGGGAGTAGCGCCAGGGCGACGAGGAGATGGGGTGAAGGACGAGACAGCCCGAACGCAGACAAACCGACGCCGGAGGAGCCGGCCGTTGCCGCAGACAGATCCGTCGAGTCACCGTGAAGCCGCCACGACACCGGTAGGCCACTGAGACCTACCCATGTCGCCGCCCACGGCCGGAGCAGCAGCCACGCCCGGCCGCTACCCTACCCACGTCGCCCGGCGGGCTCCAAGCGCCGGAGCCGTCGGGCACGCACCACCGGAGCCAGGCGCCACCGGCCGGCCCCCAAAGCCAGATCCGGACGGATCCGGCCCGAGACCGGTCGCGAGCCACCTCCCGAGACGGGAGCACCGCAGCCGCCCCGCAACGTGCAGCCCGAGGATCGCCGGAGCGCGGCCACAGCAGGCCACACCGCCGCCCCGTGAGACCGCCGCCGCGCCGCTGGATCCCGCGGGCGTTCAGCACCGTCGCTCGAAGGGGCCGCCCCGCGCCGGCGCCCACAAGCGGACGGGGAAGGAGGGCCCCGCCGCCGCCTCGCCCGCCGGGCTTTGCCCGACGGAGCGCGCCGGCGACGGCGGGGGGGAGGGGAGGGAGACGGGGCCGAGGGCCGCGACCATAGGGGACCCCCCGGGCGCGCGCGGGCGCGGCGCGGGAGGGGAGGGGAGGGGAGGGGAGGAGAGGGGGAAGGGGAGAGGGAGAGGGGAGCGGGGCTGGCCGGGAAGCGCGCGCCCGGCGGCAGGCGGCGGCGGGGGTGGGAACCCTAGGGAGGGGAGCGGGGGTAGAGAGACCCCTCTCCTAAGTCTAGAACTTGAAACATGGTGGATTGGTTTAACCACAAAAAACATAACCATCTAAGTTATCCTTTGTTCACACAAACTCCTTTTTAAGAGTGTCGGCGTGTCGCGTTCCAATTCGGGTGTAGCCTTTACACGTAACTATATTTCTTACCAACGCATCGAGACTTTATGTTCTTTGTGTTTTCTCAAAGAGAGCATGTTTGTTCCACCATCGTTCTGCCCTGACCTTGCTCGCATCCTGATGCTGTAATTCGGAAGATATTTCACTACGATCTGAACGGAAAAGATGGCAATATAAGCCTTTTGTCTTATGGTTTGTCTAGGCTTTGGAAGTTTGCAAAATCCGGTGTCCCTGTAGTTATTTGGGGGTGCGTCTCACTGGGACCTGTTCTACTGATCGAATTCTCTGTTCTGTAGTTAATTGTTTTCTTCCGCTACTTTGTATCTATATACATGATGACAAGCTATAGACTGAGTATTTTTGCTAGACTGAGTATTTTTGTAGTGATCAGTAGGTGTAATTCGGCTGAGATGGAGAGGAATAAGTTCAGAGTAGGTGACATTATCAGCCAGAATCTTGAACATGTCAAGTGAGAGGCACGTATTTATTTGATTAAATCACTGAGCACAACTACTTAAGTATAACTTCGCGCAAAAAAAACTATTTTGAGTATAAAAGTAGTGAGGATTGTTTGGTAGTACAGTGGATTATGATTATTTATTTACTTTTAACATTTTAGCTCTTTGTATGAACTAAGCCGGCAAATGCTAATGTTATTCCCTCAAATGAGCTTAAATTATCTATAACTTTGATTGAAGACTATTAAGGAAAGTGAGCCTGCAAACTACTGGACAGGAAACCATTGTGAATATTTCTCAGCTCTTAAGAAATGTTTTCCCCCTTTTGTTGTACTCACGATTATAGCACAACCGTACGAGATCACTCTGAAGAACAACGTGACATACTATTTTCATCTGGGTTACATACACGGATCTCATCCTTTATTACCATTAACTCCATACAATGTGTGCTGACCAATAACATGTTTCCGCAATCAACAACCAAATTGAACAATGTTGCTCCAATAGTGCATTCAACATTCAGTCATGTCGCGGCCCATATATCATGAAGTAAACCTGTTCCGAACTATCTCATAGATAACCCGAGGGACGCTCTTGGATGACTCATCTTCAGGTAACTGCAGGAGCTTCGCTATTCGTGCATATGAGAACTGGTTCTTCGGAAAAGAATCTTGTGTTATGTCTGTCTGAGGCTCCTTGTGGAGCTTTGGGTTTGAGAGTGCCCACTGTATCGCCCATATGGCGAGTGGGCGCATGTAACACAAGGACCGGTACTCATCGTCATTGTTCCAAGATTCAGGAGTTTGGAATGCATATCTGAAAACTCAAATTGTCAGCATTTTTGGACAATGGAATGGAAGCCAGAAGAATTTGGATAAATAATGCATTATCAACTGCGCGAGGATCTAGATTCGCGAAGATTATCACAAAACAGATTCAGTTTATGTGCCTCAAGTCTGATATTAGCGTGCTGGAAGCCCCGTTATTATGCAAAATACTCACCCAAGCCCTTCTGGAGACCAGGCAGCATGATAGACTCCTTCAGCTGTTTTGAAACCCTCCTCAACCATGCCTTCTTGAATCATAGATGCAGCAAGCGCGTATGTCACGCCTGGCCATATCTCCCTAGATTGCATTGTGGACATGTCCAATGTACCATCTGGCCACATCCCATTGATGGCTCCCCTGTTACCATCCTTGAATTTCATTACGTTGAAAGTATATATCTTTTCAAGTGCACTTTGTGACTTGTCCTTGTCAACAATTGAGGAGAGGCCGCAGGCTTTGGCATACCTGAAAGAAAGTCACATCGTTTGACGAGTTCATTCATGAATAAGATAATCAACTTAAGGTACATTAGTCAATGACGTGTTAGACATGTGACAGAAACAACTTTTGAACAGAAATGGATTATGATGCACATGTATTTATGTATACAACTGGAACTGGAGTACACCCTGGTACTATGATTTGTCACCAGTATTGTATATTACTGCAAGTCTGCAAGCTTTCCTACCCATATATGCAGGACAACACGAAATATGTATGAAGTTTCAGACATGAGAGACGACACATTTCCACGAGCATAATTCTTCAGGTTGCACATAAACAATGATAAAAGCTGTACATTCTTCATATTGTTTTGACCAAAATTTCAGCCATTCACAAAGCAGAATGAATACAGTATAAATATGTAATTTTTTTTCAGAAATTTATTTGCTTTCCATAATCAGGTAAAATAAGCTAGAAATTAGCATGGACATAATTCATGATAATACTAGACGCTAAAAAATAACATAGTATTCAGTAAATGCTTGCACAAGGGAAGCCAAAATGTGTTATGTGGCTAACTTGTTTCTGTTTCTCTCATGAGGCAATAAGGTTGGTTAATACGATTGGTGCAGATTTGGAAACCAGAACATAGATAGCAAGCATTACAGTCAGCAGATTAAGTGATATACCATTGTCCAGCCAACTGATCAGCATGAATCGAGGTGCTAGCTTTAGTACCAGCATCATCATAATTGAAGTAAGAACCGTTCCACAGCTTCTTGTCATAAACAGACTTAGCCTTCTCATACTTGTTCCAGAAAAGCTTTTCAGAAGCTCTGTCACCAACTTCGTGTGCCAAAGCCGACGCAGCCTGAAGAGCAGCCACCCAAAGACCACCACAGTATGCGCTTACACCAGCCATGGACCAGACATCGTACGTCTGATCAGGAAAGTCCTCGTTTTCAATCATCCCATCTTTATCTTTATCAAATTGCTCCATATATGCCATCGCCATATAAACAGATGGCCAAACAGCTCGGGCGAAGGATTTATCGCCTGTGGCCACAACATCTCTGTAAACTTGCAGTACAAACTTTGGGTTCAAGTCCTTCCACCGGTCCGTGTTATGGAGTGTGTACGCGTTCACTTTGATCCAAGGGTCATATAGACCAAGATCGTGAGGAACAGCTCCAAGAACTTTTCTTGCAGCCAATTTTCCATCATGTAGGAGCTTGAGCTTTTCAGGGTCGTGCATCATGACAGCGGCAGCGAAGTCTCTCTGAACACTGAGTTGAAGTTTTGGAAATAGCATGATAAGTGAAAAAGATGAATAGAAATGAACATCATATGTGTTCCACATATAGTATTCTATTCCCTCAAGGTAGAGAAATTGGCCAATGTTCTCTTCACCCTGAAGCAAAGTTGTCCCTATAGCAGAATTTGATGCAAGAGATGCATGAATTCTCTCAAGTACTGATGCCATTTGATGAAGAATATCGGTGGCAGTATTAGTCTGTGGGTTCATCTCACTGTCATCATCTGTTTCTCCATTTGACATGTCAAGAGAAAACTTTTTCCCCCCAATTGCTGTTAAGCTTTGAATTGGTGGCAATCCATCTGTGGAAATGCATCTATTGTTATACTTATGAAAGGTAGTTGTCTTCAGTTAATAAATAAAAGAAAACAAGTTCGGAAAAATACCTGTCCATATAGTTCCTCCAGCATTAAGATAATAAAGTTCATTGAATAGTGTGACAGGATACCTGTCGAAGAAAATTTATGCTATGCATCAGTGTTTAGTACTCCCGGAATTGTTGGTTTATAAAATTTGAAACATACCATGCAGGAAACCTCTTGTCTTGCAAAATAGGATGCTGCCAATCCTCAATTTGCATTTCCCAGGAACTATGGTCTAATAGTTATGCAGAGTAAACGATGTAATTCAGTAACGAATATAAACCGGAAATATAATTACCATAGTAATACAGTAAAATGCAGGTCTGCTGTCTGCCCCTTCCTCTACAACATTATCTAAGATAACATCGCGAACAAATTAATCTGTTCAATGATCAATTTCACAACAGATTTTATATTATGAATTGGCGTGCAGCAAAACAAGGAAGAAATGTTCCCACAACCAGTGATTCAAGTGCAAAAGCTTGGTGCATGGTAAATGTTATCTGTTGTGATTCAAATGCAACCGGTGTGCCGAAAGATGTTGATAGGGATCTCAGCTAGCAGCTTTGGTGAAACTAGCAGAGAACTAACGAGTTTTTTTCGAGCAACCGGTAGGAACTCTGCCTCTTCATTAAGTGAAAAAGAGTTGACCAGTTAACGAGGAAACCAGCCAGAAACCGAAGAACTAGCCAGTTTTTGTCAGTTCACAATGCAAATTGGAGAACATGGAACCATTATCTTCTTTCTTTTCTTTCAAAATGATATATTTGCAAAGCTATGAGGTTCTTTTACTATGCAGTGCACACAAGAACAAACAGTATTCCATAGAATTTTTAGTGAGGAATTGGTTGTACCAAGAATGGCATCATGGGCAAGGCTTGCAGCTGCATCAACATCTGTGCCATAGAATTTTGTATAACGCCTGCAAACCCAATAGAGAAGTCAGTTTCAGTTTTTGTTTTTACTATTTTAACCTTTTCTGGCAAGTAATTGTTTTGGCTTCCATTCTAACCTATGGTAGGTTTTTCCACTGCAGAACTTTACTTCAGGGGAAGCCCATGCAAGTGAAAATGAAACATTCTGGGTTGCCTGGGGAGCAAGCTTAACTGAAGCTGCAATAGCTGCTCCTATTGATGTTCCTGGTCTGGAGGACATCGATTCTTTGACGGGATCAAGAAGATCAAAAGATCCATGCTGCCAAAATGGAAAGGAAGTTGAGCCAGCTTGTTATTACTATAAATGTATTTACTGAACTTCCATACTGGCCTAAACAGAATATTCAAATCTTTACATATCAAACTGGTTTGTAGCACTTCTAATAAGAACGGACGTAAGCATGAAGTTAGAAAACAAATTAGGTTTTCTATACTGGAAAACAGATCTCTCTTTGCTTGTGGACTATACACACCTAGCCCACAATTCATACGAAATAATTTCATCTAGGAGTTGCGAAAAATATACAGCTCTAGTAAAGTGCATATAAAACCTCATACTGTCTGGCGAACCATTTTTGAATGTCAAAATTAAGTACTGTTAAAAAAAAGTCCGGTTCAGAGTTCCAAATTAAGTGGTTTGCAAACATTAAGTAATGCAATATTCGGATTTCCAAACTGAAATGGCTGACACAACACAAAATACTAAATATTTAATTCCGTGCCAATGTCCTACTTTTTAGCAGATTGAACTATTCTAAAATGTTCAACGTATTGTGTTCATATATTACAGGAGAGCCCTACTGAGCATAATGTAACAGAAGTGTACAAAAAAACAAAAGAGGGATCTCAAGATGGGAAAAAGACAAGAGAAACAAATACACAGAGGGCAGCCCACATTAACAACACCAGAGCAATAAATATTGAGCATCTTTCTACTCCTCAGAATCCAAGTCTAGAAATCAAGCGTGGAACACACAGCATAAATTTTGATGTGAAAATAACTAAAAGTTCATACAAACTGGACAAAGGACTGCTACGGTGCTACCTGATGTATCATCCTGTTATGACCGGCATGTTAGGGGCTTAGCCTAGTTAGTTGTGGCCCAGTCTATCTTATCGTTATTAGGGGCTTAGCCCAATTATCGTTATTAGGGGCTTAGCCCAATTATCGTTATTAGGGGCTTGGGAGTCAAGTAAACCTCTCTATATAACGAGAGGAGATGTATCAATCTAATAAAGCAAAGAAGCAATCATATTTGCTCGGCTTCCTTAGGGAGCCGGGAGACCTAACCCCAGCTGCCTCCTTCCCTGCGCCATCTCCCTCTCAGCCGCCGCCTCCTCGCGCACAACGGTGCCCAGCCGCCGGCGGCCGCGAGTTCGTCCACGACCAGCTCCCTACTTTCCCTACAACCTCCGGCCTAGTCCCGGTAGAACCCTAGTTTCTACTAGTTTGGTATCAGGTAGCTCAGTTCCGATCATGTCTTCGCCGCCGCCCACCCTGTCGCTTCCGCTACCGACCGGCACCACCGCGCCGCTGCCCTCCCCGTCCGCGCCGCTGGTCGCATCCTCCGGCGCCGCCACCGTCCAGATGCCGGCGCCTTCCACCGCACCACCGGCCGCCGCCTACACCCCGGAGGAGATCACCGGGGTCCTCAACGCCCTCGTCACAATCGTCCAGGAAATCCGGCTGTACCTGACCAGACCCTACGGGCCGCCGCCGCCCCTGCCGCCACCGGGCCGCCGGCCCTACCGTGGTACTCGCCGCATCCAGGGGCCTCCGCGGCGTTCGCTGGGCCGCCGCCCGCCGCCGCCTTGCAGTGGCCGCAATGGCCGGCGCCGGTTTCCGACGCGTCTCCAGCGCCCATCGCCGCCTCCGCGCCGCCGTGGCAGCCGCCGCACCAGGCGGTCTTCGCCGCGCTCGCCGGGCCACTGCGGCTGCCATCCTTCGCCACCACCGCCCAGCCCTGGCTGCAGCGGCAGCCGCCGCGCCCGGCGCCCAGCCACTGCCTGGCGCAACACCGCAGCAGCCGCTGCAGCTGCAGTAGCCACCGCCGGTCAGCTCCGGCCCCGCATCGACCGCGCCGGCGGGAGTTCCGCTCCACCAAGTCCGGTTCCCGTCCTCGCTGTCCCCGCTACCCGCTTTGTTGACCGAGTCGTCGTCTCAGTCGGTCTACACGATGGCCTCAGGACCGCCGCACGTGCCGTCACAGCAGGCGCAGGCGCAATACGGCGAGTCCTCCAGTTCCGCGGGTCCCTACGTTGGCCTCGACGCGACGCAGTTCCACAGCCCCCCCCCCTGTGATCACCGACCTAGCGCCGCTGCTCTGCACCGCTGAGCCGTACCCCAACGGCGGTCATACCGAGACGGCGCCGTACCCCCACGGCGGTCATACCCAGACGGCGCCGCGCTTCGCCAAGCTCGCCTTCGCCACCTAGGACGGCACCGAGGACCCTCTCAACTGGCTTAATCAGTGTGACCAGTTCTTCCGGGGCAACGTACGCTCGCGTCGGACCGCACCTGGCTCGCTTCATATCACCTCCGAGGCGCCGCACAGACTTGGTATTACGCTCTCGAGCAGGACGAGGGCGGCATGCCTCCATGGAGCGTTTTCGCAAGCTCCGCCTCCTTCGCTTCGGGCCGCCGATACGCGGGAGCCGGCTGGCGGAGTTTGGCCGTCTTCCCTTCACCTCTACGGTGCAGGACTTCACCGACCGCTTTCAGGCCCTGGCGTGCCACGCGCCCGGCGTGACGGCTCGCCAGCGGGCTGAGCTCTTCGTCAGCGGTCTGTCGGATCATATCCGCATGGACGTGGAGCTGCGGGGACCCCAGGACCTCCAGACGGCCATGTACTACGCCCGCGCGTTCGAGCGCGCGCGGTGGTCATCCAGCAGGCGTCACCGCCCCGGGCCGCTGGGCCGCCACCCTGGCCGGACGTTCCAGCGCAGGGTCGTCCTGCTCAGGCTTCCTCGGCACCCCTCGCCGCGACCGCGGAGCGCCCGTTCCGCCGGCTCACACCGGCCGAGCAACTCGAGCGTCGCCGCCAAGGGTTGAGCTTCAACTGCGACGAGCCCTACGCGTCCGGCCACGTCTGTCCGCGACTCTTCTACCTAGAGGCTGCGGACTACATTGATGAGGACGCCGCCGCAGCCGGGCTCGGCGACCTGCCCGCCCCAGCTGCCGCGGAGGTGTTTGGCGACTGTTGATCACCTCAAGGAGTTCCGCAAGCGCTTTCCCGCCTTGCAGCTCGAGGACGAGCTATTTGTGCGGGCGGGGAGAAATGTTATGACCGGCATGTTAGGGGCTTAGCCTAGTTAGTTGTGGCCCAGTCTATCTTATCGTTATTAGGGGCTTAGCCCAATTGTCGTTATTAGGGGCTTGGGAGTCAAGTAAACCTCTCTATATAAGGAGAGGAGATGTATCTAATGAAGCAACGAAGCAATCATATTTGCTCGGCTTCCATAGGGAGCCAGGAGACCTAACCCTAGCCGCCTCCTTCCCTGCGCCATCTCCCTCTCAGCCGCCGCCTCCTCGCGCATGATGGCGCCCAGCTGCCGGCGGCCGCGAGTTCGTCCATGACCAGCTCCCTCCTTCCCCTACAACCTCCGGCCTAGACCCGGTAGGACCCTAGTTTCTACCACATCCATTATCTTCCATTCATCACAGAAGAAGCCAAACAAAGGTTTGGCATGCAAAGTACATGAATGTGCAAAACTTCTTCAAAATCAACTCAGGAAGGTGCACTAGAGATGATTGCAGAATGACTCAGGAATGTAAAGCTAATGAAGCAGGCGGGAGGGGGGGGGGGTCATTCACTACTTTCCAAAATAAAACTACGACACAGTGAATTTAAACTTTACAGTTTATGCTTACAAAATAAGTTTCTAACAAACCTCTTTCACTGAATTCCACATATCTTTTGCTGTGAATTCATCAGAGCTAGCGGACATCACAAAGTAAGGGCATTCAGAGATATGAATATCCTCTTTCTCTTGTGCAGCTATGGCGAAAGTTACTGGTGGCCGTCCATCAGCTGTTCTGCTCTCAATTAAGAAAATCGTAAATGTCCGAGTTAAAGTTTACATGATCGATATCATTAGTGATAGGAGATGATGTATTATATATAAATTTGAAGTGGGAAGTTACCTGTGGTGTAACAGTATACCATGCACGCCATCCTTTTCTCTGTTGTCATGAGATTTATGAAATATAAATCCAACTATTTTTATTCAATAACAAGGTGAAAAATAAACCAAAAAAATTCCATGCATCAGTGTCTTACGTCATACTAGAGTTAGAATGACATCCTGTGAGTTCAGATTTTCCACCAACAGAGTTCTGCAGAGATATAAACTTATCTCCAAGTTGAAAGGTCCAGAAGTAGAATAAAAATGCAGAGTATCAAATAAGAACTTACAGCCCATGTAAAAAGCAAAGTCACATCAGCAGCTGTGTTTCCTGAATTAGTTACCTGTTTTTAAATTAGAAAATCAGATTAAGATGTACAGGTGTATAAAGTTAAAACCAACCATTTAATAAGTGAATTTATGGTAACCCAGGGGGAGGAGCATATTACTGTGAAAGTGAATACTGCAGCAGGATAGCTGCTCTGTTGATAATTGTGTGGAATAATTGGAGAAATCTGACGGCACACTATCTTGAGATCTGGGTCGGGTTCTCCTAGTAACAACATTACAAAATTACAAAAACAAACTGTAGTTACGCAGAAAAGATTTCTGTGGTTCTTGCAATACCATCATAAATGGTCCAGGCCCTAGGGTAAAGTGCATGATAAGTACATTTCTCTCCGTTCAGATTCCAATCCCAGGATCCAATTCCTGAAATGTTAGTTCCTCTGCAATTAAAAAAGATCTAAGGAATCTTTTCCATGTAAACACTTGATACATCAAAATGCTACCCGCTAAATCTATTATATAGACTAACTCAACGCATAAACAATAAACTAAGAAAAACACTGTGATATACTTACTTTGGCAAATCCGGTTTCCCAGGATGCAACACTGTAGAATATTTTCTACCGTCTTTGCGGGAAATGAAGGCCTAAAATAAAATATATTCAAATATCATGTCAAATTTCCAATATGAAATATGTTTTTATTTATTTGCTAACTCATAGGAACTAGCATAACAGGGTAGTCATAGATCTCACTTGGCAATTAACGCATGGCTGCAACATGCGGATAAGAGTTGGAGAGGGCGTTTAAATAGACCATTTACTTACGAAACTATTGTACTGTTGATTTCAAATAAAATCTTACTGATCCAAACATATGAATGTGATAATTAAGTATGACACCCCCAAAGAAGGGTCTAACGGTTTCACTATCATACTCATTATAACAATTTTGTAGTCCCTTCAAGAATGGTGCCTTAATATTTTTGCCACTTGTGAGGATTTTATCTCTCTTCCTCCATTTTGTTCTCAAAGGGTTAGGAACGAATTGTTAGGAGTTCAGTCTGTAATGTTAAGAAGACATTGTTAGGAGTTCAGTCCGTAATGATTAAACTTCTATCAGATGGCAGGGGAGGCAGAAAAAGAAAATTATATCTACTTTGGGCCACAATACAAGCTGCGTCGGTAGCCCACTTAACTTATTGTGACCCCTGCTTAACCAGTCATTTATAATTTTATGAATATAATGTTGCAGTAGACCAAACCGCTACCTTGATAGCAGCTTCTATCAAGGTCATATCGACTACAACAGCAATGATCAGAAACAAAAAGAGCGCATATATGTGCCAAAGTGGAACGAAGAAGAATAGTTAAGACTTACAGAAAATTGATTTGCCATTACTGGCTTATCTTCACAAGCTCCTGGGAACAATTGCCAGCGTTGAAACTCACCTTTGCAGCTTCTTCCAATACTTCCTGCACTACAGTTTTCCAACAATTAGAGGATAGTGTACTGAAAGTTTCATTAAACAAAGGAAGAGTTTTGAAGCGTGCACTGTTAAAAAATTCTTGGAGACACTAAGCACAAATTCTATGAGAGGATACAATATTTTTATTCATATTTAGAGAAAAAATACAAGTGCAGAACACACTCGTCCGTATTTCAGTGTGATACTTGCCTCCGAATCAATTTTTTATCCCTAGTTAGCACAATTAATCATATGCAGGAGAGTGCAAGTGCAAACATGATTTATTAGCACACTGGTCAATAAATAGGCTTCAAGTATATATCATTTTCCCCTAGGAGTTCAGATCACTGAAAATGGATGAATAAATAGAATTAACAGAAGCCTCAAAAAAAATAGTGAACAAATATATCAAACCCATTTGCACATCGAACTTATTGGAACATGTTACATAAAAGCAACAAATACAACAGGTACATGGTAAACAAGCCCTGAATGGGAAGGCATTCAGAATCCACTAAGCTCACTTGTATTTGTATGGCACACAGTTCAACAATTTAAAAGTAGTAAAATAAGTTTTCTAGTGATAATATAAAAACTACGATGGATGCCACACTCAACATTGATAAGAAATACATGTTACACTGAGAGAAGTCAAGAAGGTATACCCAATGCCTCCAAGTGGAACACCCTGACCAGATCTTGCAGTGCGCTTCTTCATGGGATCAATAATAGCAGTCTGTAAAAAACTAACAATGATCAGAAAGAGACATCTGTAATTGGGCAAAACTCCAAACAACAATGAGTAGTACAAGCAAACATGTGAAAGCGTACTCGTCCTTTTGAAGTTTCTTCAAGGATGTGTCGACCAAGACGTAAACCAAGACCAGCCTGCAATAATGAAATGAAGCTAAGGCAAGGAGAAAACATAAAAGGAAATTTGAAGAATAAAGCAAGAACAGCAAAGAACAATCCTAGTAAGAACCCAAAAAACGTCATAGAAAAAGCAACACATAAGAATTATAGTTAAGGTTGCCAATAATCATTGTTATTCTTAAACAACAGCTGGACCACTAAAACAATCATGCTCAGATAAATTTCAGCAGACCATAAAATTAGGAGTTCCATAAAGAAAAAGACATACCATCTGCCGTACTTCCCTCCATGTAAGTCCGAATGACGGCAAATCATATCTAACATGGCTTAGCTTGTGTTCCCATGTCAACTCTGGAATTTGTCCACGACAAACCTTTTCCTGACAAGTCAAAGCACCATTTTAAACTCAAATCTGATGGAGGCGCTAAATAAGCAAAAAAGGAGTAACTATTTCCCTCTTTTTCCTTTTCTTTTAAACTTGATCCACACATTCAGATTGGTGGTTAACTATGGATGATGTGCACAATAATCATCTGTCTTTATGTACACTATCAAGTATTCTGGACTACATGCTACAAGGATTTGCTTGTCAACGGAGAGCAAACAACTGTATTGAGTAAAGGTGAATAACAATAGCTTTTTCCATGTAAAAAATCAAGACACAAACCCTTTTGCGTTTTCTGTCAGTCAAAGGGTACAAAAAAATTAAAATTGTCAGTAGAATTCACAAAGGCATCATGGTAAGAAACAAATCTGGTGGCAGCTTACAAGTGAATCTCGGAAGAAATAACTCACTGAATTAACGATACTTTGCGAAGATGAACTATTCAGAGAAACGCCATTTCGTGGCTCATGGACATCTTTCACCATTCTTTCTTCCTTCGAGCTGGGCCTGTAAACAGACTGAAATTTGAATATGTAACGAGTGTACTGTTTTGTACTATATTTCTTAACTATCTGAATATGTTCATTACAAAAAGCATATAGGATGGAACAAAAATTGTCAGATCAACTCGAGATAGGAACTCTGTCAGACACGAAGATACTGAATATCTAGCATCCAACTATCAACGGAGTTGCATGTGTAAAATATATATGGTATTTGGTGCGATGTAAATCTTAACATGATTGACTTTAGCGGCCTTCGTCACTATAATAGTGTATCTTAGACAAGTGCGGATAAGGCAGATGTAAACAGAGTTAGCAAAACCACGGTAAACTGAAGCTGACGACACTGCTGTGCTGACTCATCAAACTTCAATAATATAGTAATAAAAAGGATTCCTTGCTTTTACTTAATTGCAAACACAGACAAACAACGGACCACGGCATCTCATATAGTATCAGCGAGAAATGGATTTTTCTGAACAGAACAACAGACCACGCCAAATTCTCAACGCACGCATTGATTGGATGAAAAACAGTTTTATCATTCTATCCAACTGCATGCTGCAAACACTGCCCTTGGTAAATCGCAGAGCAAAGACAAGACTGGCAATCCTATCGGAGGAGGGAAGGAGTAAAATGGTGAGGATGATCCCCGCAAGAACACCCCCGAGAGGCAACGGCTGGGGCCAGACCGGGCGCGAAGAGGACCCCCTCCTAGAAATCGGGAGAGAAACCCTGAATAGATTCGAGCGACAATGGGGAGGAAGAATCTGACCTTTCTCGATCTGGAATCCGCTCGCCGGGGATCTGAGCTCCGCCCGCCCGCCCCAGAGACTAGTCTGAACACGGGAGCGCGTGAGATGGAAGAGAAGACGATGCCGCCCCGCAAGTAATCGTAACCACCACGCACCGACGTGGCTTCTTCACTTGTGGGATTAGTTTACCGGAGACCGGAGAAAAACCCACGATTTTGCGGAGCCGTTCTGCCGTGGGGCCAACTCCGGAAAGTGACATCTCGCAGGCAGGGTTGCTTGCTCCCGGACGGAGATTGATCATCACACAAATGACAAATCTGATGCTCTGCAGCTAAGGTAATGATTGTTTTTTTTCATTTTGAGGGAAAATAGTACCGTAAATTGTTTGTTAGTGTCACGAGACAACGTGTCTAGCAGCTGCTGCTGAGTCACTAAGAGTTTGCTACCTAAGCTACCTAACTTTGTAGGTGTGCATAACCTCTTACAGAACATTTCGAGAAAGTTGCGTATCTATGATTATGTTCTTTGTGATGAAACAAATGGTTTAGGTTCTAAACTTCGCATTGGTGGTCGTATTTTCTGAATTTAAGTCAGGCTTTCCGGATATATGCGTCTAGTGACGACTTTATCAATCTCAAGATGATATGATAACCCAGGCTCCCGAAGATGCTCACAAGGATATGGTATATGTGTGTACGCTTACAGGGAGATTGTAAGTGTGTATGCATGAGCGTCTCTGTTTATACCGTGTTAAAAAGTTAAATTATATTAAATTTAATTTTCCGAGAAATCTGCTAAATTAAATTAAATCAAACGAATTTCAGATGGTAAGCTGACTTTTCTCCGTTCAACTTCAAGCTTATGCACAATTGGTCGTGTTCGATCTCATAGTCGTTTTCCAACCATCAAGCGGAAACGCGCAAAAGTCTCACTGTTATGAGTTATACATATCACAAAGGGACTGAAGGTCTAGCCATTGATGTGACCATATGGTATCATCTTTCTTTTTCCGCTCAGTGAACCGTCCCTCTGAGAGCGATGCTCAGTCGGCATGCCACATGACAGAGTAAACTGCATGTTTCATCCCTATGCTTGCTGGCTTGTAACAAAACCATCCTTGTACTCGTAAAATGCTCCAATACAATCGTAAGACTTGCGAATATGTAACGGATACGGTCATGTGTACGCTTTGTGATACGTTGGGCCCTTTCCCCCACGTCAACTATGGGAGCTGGTCCAGTCGGACTGACTCACACGAGTGAACTTTAGAGTTTAGATGAGACAAGAGGGCCCCCAGGTAATCGATGGTTTCAGTTGTCGCCTCTGTTCGTGCGTCTTCGCTTCCCCGAGCACGATGTAGTTGTCGGCAGAGTAGGGTTTGATAGGAGGCGGAGATCATGGTTGTGGGGAACAGTCGGAGCGGACCGAGTCTTGATTGTCGTCTCCGCTATGAGCGCCACCGATGGCAACCATACATCACTTCAGTCCACTACAAACACCATTGTTGAAACTAGAATGCCAACATCACTTCAGTTCACATCAAACTGACCAAACCATAGCAAAAACTTAATCATAACAGTGCAAGTAGGCATTCATTTAGACAACAGAGCAGCCGGCTCCACCATGTCCTGGACACAATCTTCGTCATCGTCACGCTGCCTGAGCTTGGAACAAGAGCACATCTGGCTTGACGTGGCCTATGTGGCACACCCCCAATCCAATGGTCAGGCAGAATGTGATAACCAGGAGATTTTACGAGGTATCAAGCCCCCAACTCATGGTTCCTCTTGAGTGTACTCCTGGTTGTTGGGTTGAGGAAGTTCCCTCTGTCCTTTGGAGCATACGGACTACTCTCAATAGATCAACTAGTTATACACCATTTTTTATGGTTTACGATGTTGAAGCGGTGCTCCCGAGCGATATTCGTCACGATTCCCCCAGAGTGGCGGCTTATGTTGAAGCAGATAACGAAAAGGCTCAGCAAGATTTCCTTGATGCTTTGGAAGAGGAACGTGACTTTGCAGTATCCAAATCAGCAATATATCAGCAAGACCTATGTTGCTATCACAGTCGTAGAGTTCGCAGTCGTATGTTCCAGGAAGGCGACTTAGTGCTTCGATTGATTCAAGATTAGACTGGCATGCACAAGCTTTCACCTCCTTGGGAAGGACCTTTCATCATCAGTAAAGACCTCAACAACGGGTTATATTATCTGATTGATATACGTGAACACAAGAAGTCGCGTACATCTGAGGAGGAAACCAACAGGCCTTGGAACATTGCTCATATTCATCCTTATTACACTTAGAGCCACTGGCTCCAACTTTTATACATACATTACTGTATATATCTTTTTATGATCAATGATAATAAAGCCGGCACCCCGAAACTCGGGGTCTGTGTTGTTTCATCCAAACTATTGTGTATGAGTCTTATTCTTTGATCATAGGTCATTTGGGGGCTCCCAACTCAACGAGTTTAGCTCATAATAACCCTCTTGACTCGACACATGCTAGAATTTCCTTGTTAAACCTGCCTGTTTGCTTGATGCTCATCCGCCAAGATGACCCGACGTACTCTTGACAGTCAATCTATTATGACCCTGAACTTGTCAAGGTTAAAATGTTGGCAAGCTCATGAGAGAGCCGGCTTACAGAAAGCTAGGACAAAACAGAGGCTATCACGCCTGCTTCATTGAAGCAAGACTCAAGCCTCGAATGCGGATCTCTTTTATCAAGCCTAAAAGGGCGACTTGATTTTTATATGTTTTTTGTTTTGTTTTTACATCATTTTATGTTTTACAGGATTATTTCTTTTGGCTATAAGCCGTCGGGTCATTAATACTCAGGTTCATCCTGATCATAGCATTTCATCGCGACCATGAGTCGCCAGGGCTATAAGTCGTCGGGTCATTAATACTCCGAATCATCTTGATCATAGCATTTCATTGCGACCATGAGTCGACAGGTCTATAAAACGCCGGGTCATTTTTAGTCCTTTCAATCCAGACAAGGATCAACTATAGGCGGTTCATACATATATGACTCGTCCACTAATTGCTTCAGGAAAGCGCAGCGGGCGGATTGGCATACAACCACAACCACTCAAGCTCAATTATTTCATCCAAAATATTACCCAAGTATTCAAAGTGCACGAAGGCACGACAAAGCACCAAGTGTTTTCAAGTTATCTTATTACATAGACACCCATGGCTCAAATAACTCGCCGAAAGTTTTTTTGGAGTTCTCACTCCTGCAAGTTCGCAACTGTATCCTCCGGGTTATCTTCACCTTAATGATCTCCAGTTGTTTATGCTTCCGGGTCATCCCGTGCCAATTCTTCAACACCCTTGATCTGAAGATTATCCAGATTCCAATCGATACTGGTTAAAGCTTGGAAGATGGCGTCATCATGCATGATAGGTGTGGGGTCGACATCAGGGGCAAAGGTATGCTTATGATGCTGTGGATTCAAGTCAAAGGGCTCAAAGGATGGTGGTTGAACCCGCATGTTGCTTTCATCATAAGTCGTCTGATACTTCTTCAAATCAAGCCCTTCGACCAGCTGACTCGCCAACACACGGGTCTCTTTTGCATAACGGGCATAATATGCCGCCGAAAAAGGTGTGCCATCATCTTTGAATTCAGGGAAACCACCAATAATCTCTAATGCATCCACATCTGGCACATACGTCATCGCGCCTGCTCGGGCCGCTGATTTCTTCATCTTTTCGATTTGTTTTGGGATGGTTGAAAGTATCTTCAGAACATCTCTAATGAAACGTGACACCTCTTTTCCTCCATGAATGGCCATGATGGTAAACAAGCTTCCAGAGTACAATTTCTCAAGGAATGTGTATACGCCTTTAACTTCATTAGATTATCTTGTCGGAGATTCTGGCTTTTGGGACCTATATTGCCACATATAAGATGTCATGCGAGTTCAACCCATAAGTTTTAGAATGGAAAAGGTGATGAGATCAAGATGACAATTCTCGGGTGAGTTTCTTAAATTGTCCATAACCGGGCACACGACTAATCATGATTAGTTTTATAAACTCTATAGAGGTTTGTGTACTTTGCCCTTGATTCCCGATCACACCCTTGTGCTACTAAACTTCACTTGTGAAGTAGCTAGGTAGACCAAGATAGGACTTTTGGTAAGTCGTAGCCTCTTAGAAAAGGTAGACCCAGTCCAACCTACACACCTACATCTGCTGGTCTACCGCAAGAGGATTCCCACAACCTACTTATTCTAGATAGAGCCCATACTGTATCACGGTTACACATGGAAGCTACTCAACTTTGAACTTGTACAATCCCTTTGAGCTTCGTCAGTCGCCCACAAAACACATTGCCACCAAAGCAATACCGAAGCACCGCCCAGATGAGTCATTAATTAAGTTGTAGTTAAGTAGTCAACCGTGTGGTTGTATGGTGGAATATTAGTTGGTTTCCACGTCATAGCAGCTAAGCAACTACTTGATTATTACAAGGTCAGGTGAAAGTGCAACTATCCCTGGGTGGTTTTGATAATCATTGACAACATATAGCTCATTAAACTAATGCTATTTCAAGATGAATATTTCAGGAAAGTTCAATGATTGGCATGGCATGGATTAGAAATGTGGACCCCTCAAAATGCTAAGGATAAAGGATTGGCTCAAGCTCTAAAGCTCAAGACTCTACATTTTATATTTTGTGATCCAATATCACAATTGAGTCCATAGGAAAGCCAATACTATTAAAAGGGGATGAGGTGTTGCTTAATGACTTGTTTGCTCAAAATGCTTAGTGATATGCTCCAAAGCCCTCAACCATGTTCTCATATCCACATATGTCCCAAACCAAAAGTCCAACTCGGCCCCACCGATTTGATCTATCTGGCGCCACCGAGTTCATTTGACATAGCCTCTGCCAGAAACCTAGTCACTTCGGTCTCACCAATAGGGATCTCGGTCTCACCGAGATGGGATTGCAAACTCTCTGTTTCCCTTCGTAACGTTTCGGTCTAACTGAGATGAGCGATCGGTCCCACCGAGTTCGCAATGCAAACTCTTTGTTTCCCCTTCGTAATGTTTCGGTCTCACCGAAATGAGTGAATCGGTCCCACCAAGTTTGCCTGACCAACTCTCTGGTTAGCTTATTACCAAAGTCGGTCCCACCGAGTTCGTGTAATCGGTCAAACCAAGATTACGTTATGCCCTAACCCTAATGAAATCGGTCCCACCAAGTTGACATGTCGGTCCCACCGAAATGCCTAACGGTCACATTATGAACTAAATCGGTCTGGCCGAGTTTTCTGATTCGGTCCCACCGAGTTTGTTAAATTATGTGTAACGGATAGATTTTGTGTGGAGGCTATATATACGCCTCCACCCTTTCTTCATTCGTGAAGAAAGCCATCAGAATGTGCCTACACTTCCAGCAGTCATTTTCTAAGAGAGAACCACCTACTCATGTGTTGAGACCAAGATATTCCAATCCTACCATATGAATCTTGATCTCTAGCCTTCCCTAAGTTGCTTTCCACTCAAATCATCTTTCCACCAAATCCAATCCTATGAGAGAGAGTTGAGTGTTGGGGAGACTATCATTTGAAGCACAAGAGCAAGGCGTTCATCATCAACACACCAGCTATTACCTTTTGGAGAGTGGTGTCTTCTAGATTGGTTAGGTGTCACTTGGGAGCCTCCGACAAGATTGTGGAGTTGAACCAAGGAGTTTGTAAGGGCAAGGAGATCGCCTACTTCGTGAAGATCTATCCTAGTGAGGCAAGTCCTTCATGGGCGATGGCCATAGTGGGATAGACAAGGTTGCTTCTTCATGGACCCTTTGTGGGTGGAGCCCTCTGTGGACTCGCGCAGCCATTACCCTTCGTGGGTTGAAGTCTCCATCAACGTGGATGTACGATAGCACCACCTATCGGAACCACGCCAAAAATCTCCATGTCCCCAATTGCGTTTGCTCCCCCCCCCCATTTACTTTTTTTCAAGTTGCATGCTTTACTTTCCGCTGCTCATATACTCATTGCATGCTTGCTTGAATTATATTATGATTGGTTGACTTGTGCTAAGTTGCTAAAATCTACCAAGAACTAAAATTGGTAAAAGGCTAGATTTTTATCTGGTCAAGTAGTCTAATCACCCCCCCTCTAGACATACTTTCGATCCTACAATTGGTATCAGAGCTACGGTCTCCATTTGCCTTGATTTCCATAGCTTTTGGTGATCATAGCCTTGGTTTCATAACCTAGGAGAGTATGGCGTCTAGCGAGGGAAATTACCACCGTAGAGGTCCTTACTTTGATGGTACTAATTTTGCTAGTTGGAAGCATAAGATGAAAATGCATATTCTTGGACATAACCCCGCCGCTTGGACTATTGTGTGTATTGGCTTGCAAGGTGAATTCTTCCATGGGAGAGAACCGAACCGTGAAGCTACCGCGGAAGAGTTGAAGATGCTGCAATACAATGCTCAAGCTTGTGATATCCTCTTCAACGGATTGTGCCCCAGAGAATTCAACAAATCAACTGTCTTGATAATGCAAAGGAAATTTGGGATACTTTGATTGATATGCATGAAGGTACCGACTCCGTCAAGGAATCCAAATTGGATGTGCTTCAAAGTCAACTTGACAAGTTCAAAATGAAGGATGGTGAAGGTGTCGCTGAAATGTACTCTAGGCTTGCGCTCATCACAAATGAGATTGCCGGCTTAGGAAGTGAAGAGATGACCGATAGATTCATCATCAAGAATATCCTAAGAGCCTTGGATGGAAAATATGATACCATGTGCACTTTGATCCAAATGATGCCAAATACAAAGATCTCAAGCCAACGGAAGTCATTGGAAGAATTGTTGCTCATGAGATGTCACTCAAGGATAAAAAAGAGTTTCACAACAAGTCAAGTGGTGCTTACAAAGCCTCATGTGATGCTCCTACATCATCAAGTGAGAAACAAACCTTCAATGAAGAATTGAGCCTAATGGTGAAGAACTTCAACAAGTTCTACAAGAGTAGAAGCAAGGAAAGAAGTTCCAAGTCAAGGTCCTACAATGATAAAAGATCTTCGAGTCGTGAACGTAATTGCTACAATTGTGGAAGACCCAGACACTACTCCAATGAGTGTACGGCACCCTACAGAATAAGAGAAGATTCACCTAAAAGAAGAAGTAGAAGAGAAGAATCACTGCCAAGAGAGAGAAGGAGTAGAGATGATCGTTATGAACGAAGAACCTCCCGGAGAAGCAAGGATTCGAAAAGGAAGGACAAATCATCAAATAGCTACACAAAATGAAGACATCAAGCTCACGTTGGTGAATGGGTATCCGGCTCCGACTCCGACCATCACTCCGAGAGAAGTTATCACCCCGACTCCGAATATACTCAAGATGAAGGTGTTGCCGGTCTAGCACTTGTGTCAACCAACTCATATGACATATTTGACTCACCAAATGAAGGAATTGGAAGATGCTTCATGGCTAAAGGCCCAAAGGTATCACACCCCAAGTAAGTTGATTTCAATAGTGATGAAGATGATTTGTTAGGTGATGATGATTTACTTGTTGACAACTCTAGTTATGAAAACTATGATGAACTTGCTATTAATCATGCTAATCAAGATAAAATGAATGACAATGATAAGAAGGAGATTGAGCGTCTAACTAAAGAACTAAACACTCTTAAGTTAGCTCATCAAACTACATTGGAAGATCATCGAGAACTTTTAAAGACTCATGAGAAGTTACGCTTTGAAAAGTTCAACCTTGAGCAAGAGCATGGGTTTTTAAAGGCAATCAATGATGATCTTCGCAAGAAAAGTTCTTCTTACATTACCAAGCGTTTACTCTTGTCTACTTATATGCCACAAGTTAAATCTAACAACAAGAGTAAGAAAGATTCTTCTTCTAGTAGTAACAATAATCATGCTAAATCCAATGTTGTTGCTTCTAGTAGTTCTCTTGATTCCACTAATGATTCTCTTAGCCAAGTTACACTTGAGCAAGAAAATAGCTTATTGAAGGGAATTATAGAGAAAGGTGTTTACAAGAGCCTTTCCGGAACTAAGCAATTTGAGGAAATTGTACGCAAGCAAGGAAGGCACCGGAAGAATCAAGGTGTTGGTTTTGAACGAAAGTTTAATGCCAATGGAGTTGAGTGGGAATAAGATCAATACCCCAAGACGAAGTTTGTTCCTCAACAAGAGAAGTATGATCCTACTTCTTTCCAAGGAACACAAGCTCAAGATGATCTTCCACCACAAGACCACAAGCAAAAAGGCAAGGACAAGCTTCAAGAGGAGATTGATGCATTTGAAGAAGCTCCCAAGGCCTTGGTCAAGTGGGTTCCCAAGACTACATCAAGTTCTACTTCATCAAGTACGACTACAACTCCAAGGATTCCCATCAAGATGATGTGGATCCCGAAGAAGAAGGACTAGAGAGTTCTTGAGGGTGACTCCGCCAACATACTTCACTCATATCATTTTGGCAAGAACAAGTGCAAACAACTTCCATATCTTGCACTAGTTCAAGGAGTCACAAACCCTCTTGTTGGTAAGACAAGGGACAAGGTAACCTAATGCTTTCATGGACATCATCTTGTGTGTACATCACTCTATGTCTATGGATATCCTTGCTTGTTCCTTGTGGGACTAACCCGTGTAGGTATTGAAAGTGCAACTCGCTCCAATGGATTGCTCCGAATGATCTACATCAACATTGAGCATCCACATCTTCAAAACCTACATGAAGTCATCATCGACAAAACCCAAGGTTAGTTCATTCCTCTTAGGGGGGATATCACATCTAGGGGGAGCTTTACTCTAAGAATTGAGCTAAAGCAACTCTAACGATGTGAACACAACAATGCCTTATGTAAAAGTGCTAACCCCACTTGTGCTTAAATGATGAGTATGACCTTTGATCAAATGTTCTCATTTGACTCCTAAGTCAATATACTCATATATAGATGACCTAGTCATCGCAAATTCCTTGATAGATGCTAGAGTGTTTGTGCATGCTTTTCCACATGTTTCATTTGCCATTTTATTGTGTGAGCATGTTGATTGCATATTTTACTCATTCGAGGACATCCACTTGTTGCTTTAGTTGTTTGGCTCTTTCTCTTTTGCCAAGTGGATGGACAAGAACGCCTAAGAACCTTCTCTAGCTACCTATGCTTTTCTCGTCTCAAACTCTATTCGTGCTACATCACAAAGTTTGATCAAGTCAGATTCGAACCACTTTGTGTGAGGAGCACTCGGAGTCCCCGATTCATCATAGTCTTAAACTTCCAAAACCTCTTTGTGCATTTCAGTTTGACAGAGTCATCCAATTCGGTCACACCGAGATCACTAAGTTGATCTAGGTTTTCATCACGGTGCAACCGATTTGAACACTTCGGTCACACCGAGTTGCAGTAACCGCTTGCGATTCTGCATCTCGGTGCCACCGAGTTGTTCCACTCGGTCACACCGATAGGGTCGGGATATATATACCCATGGGTGAGATTTTGGAAATTTCTTCAAACTCCTTAGCCCGCGCGTATCCTGCTCTGCCTCCTCGAGTCTCCGTATAGTCTCCTCGCTGCCAGTGACCTCCCGCCGCTGGTTTCTGTCGCTGTCAACGGGAATCTGCTCCACCGTTGCCGTCGTAGCAAACTCCCGCCGGAATAGGGTATGAGTTCGACCCCTTGTGCTATATTTTTAACTCCGATTCTAAGCACGAGGTCAATGCCATGATTCTTGCCACATATGAAAGCAATCTATCCAGAGAAAAACTTCCTTAGGTTAAGTTTGATTCGAAAATTTAGGGTTAGGTCTTCGCTGAACTCATCTCGGACCGACCGAATCATAGAAATCGGTCTCACCGATTTGGCTTAGGCAATTGCACATGCGCTTTCTGGTCTGACCAAAAACTGCAAATCGGTGTGACCGAGTTCAATTCTCTGTGAAACCCTAGCAATCTTGGTGCCACCAAACTGTGACTCGGTGTGACCGAGTTCACTAGTTTAGGTTCCAAATGTTGCTTCGGTATCACCGAGTTTATCAATTCAGTAGCTCTGAAATCATTTCAGTAGAGAACTACAACTAAGTTTTTGACTCATTTGTTTTGCAAAATCTCTGCACTTTGTGATGGTCATCCACTCTACCTCATATATATATATATCTATTCACAAGATTTGCTGTCAGTTTGCCTGCCAAGATGTCTAACCAGAGTGATAGCCAGAACAGATCTGAAGAGCAAGAGCAAATGAGTGAGGGCACTAGTCCCTTATGCATCTATGATGAGGGCAGCAGGAGCACACCAAGTAACTTGCCAAAGGCAGCCACCAGATCAAGAAAGAAGAGAACCTCAGATTCTGAAGATGAGGACTATGTGGTTGTTGAGGATGAGTCCACCTCAAAGAAGAAAGTGCTAAAGAAGGAGTATGGCACTGCTGCTGCAACAAAACCTGATTTGAATAGGAAGGCACCAGCAAGGAGAGTTCCAATGTCAAAGGCAAGAAAAGTTCCAATAGGAGAAACCATGAAATTCACAATAGAATCAGATGATGGTAAGGCAGCTGGAGATGACAAGAAGAAGAAGAGGGCAAGAACCACAGTTGCCAAAGTTCTTGGAAAGTCAACTATGATGAGAGATCCTTCTGAAGATGAAGAGGAAGAGGATGCTGCTCCAACACCTAAGTCACAAAAGCTTATGGGAGATGCAATCAAGTCAGGGGCTGAAACTTCAAAGACCAAACCTGCTCCCAAAGCTGCTGCTCAAGCCACCAAGTCTGTACCTAAGAGAAGCACCAGAAACATTCCTTTTGAAGAGAAGAACAAGGCCCTAGTTCCTGAAGTGGAAGAAGAAGATGTTGAAGCCCAAGTGCTAAGAAAGCTCAAACCAAAGATTCCAGACCACAATGACACTCATCCAGTGGCAGAGGACATGAAAAACAGAAAGGATGCAGGTCTGAGACTTTGGAGGAAGAATGATCCTTATGTTGTGAGAAGGAGAACTGCAGTGGACTACAGGTTCCACACCAAAGAACATCAAGACTTCTATGAGACTATTTTGCTTGACAAGAAGCCAATTGTCTGTGATATGAGATGGGTTGACTGGAACTATATCAGAGAGAATGAAGATCACTTTATAGGTGTATATGACAGCTTCAAATCTTGTGAAGTTGACAAGTTTGTTGGACAGAAGCTCACCAAATGGCATGATGAGCTAATCATGCAATTCTACTCCACTGCTCATTTCTATCCAGATGGAAGGATAGTGTGGATGGCTGAAGGTACAAGGTACCAGTCAAATGTTGATGAATGGGCCAAGCTGATCAATGCCCTAGAAGAACATGAGGATGATTTGGATGTGTATGCCAAGAAGAAGAAATACCACAACTCCATGGCAAGTATGTATAAGGAAATTCCTGATGAAGCCCTTGAAACTCATAAGTTGGGCTCAGTGAAGTATTTGTTGTCTGGTCTGCCTACTATCAACACAATCTTGAGGCATACTCTATTGCCCAAATCTGGAGATCATAGGATGATAAGAGGACATTCAATCAACTTGCTGCAAATTTTTTATGTTCCTAAAAAATTCAAGGTCAAGAGTCTGATTGTAGAGACAATCAAGAGGACAGCTGTTGATCAGAAAAGGTCTTGTGGGTATGCTCTAGATATTCACGTGCTCATCAACTCAAGGATGGGCACAGACACTTACTTGTTGGACAAGGAGCATTTACCTATCCATCTAGAATTTGAAGAAAACACAGTTGTAATGGATGAGAATGAACCTTCATCAGTGCAAGCACAAGAGAAGAGAGCAAAGGCAAGGGAAGAAAGAGTTGCAAAGATGCCAAGTGTTGAGGAAGCATCTCAAGTGTTCTTGAAGAGAAAAAAAGATCAACTAGCCTATCTGATCCAATCTACTTTGAGGATTGAGAAGGGCTTGGCCACCCTGACTCAGAATCAGGAGAGCTTGGAGAGGATCATATAGACCAAGTTTTATGATCTTGATCTGAAAGTCACTGAGATACATACTACAGTTGAGCAGCTCCAGGAGGAAGCAGAGGAGAAGAAAGGAAAGACAACTATAGATGTTTTTCAGCGAGTGCAGGTGCCAAGAGGTCAGCGTTCTGCTATTGTGCCTGTTCCAGATACTAGAGCTACCACATCAACACTAGCAGTTACAGCTTCAGTGCCACCTCCAGCAGCCACTCCACCAGCTCCAACTACATCAACTGATGCCTTCGTCCTTGGAGTTATCTCAACACCACCTCCCGAAGATCAAGCCTGAGAGACGCATAACACTATGCATATTTGAACTTCTTGGTAACTTGTTGCCAAAGGGGGAGAAATATGTATAGATCATAGGCTTCGAGAGAGAGTGTTGCTTCTTTTTGTCTCTCTTGCTATTTGTTTGGTTGGACTTTATTGTGTTCTTGTTTGATACCTTATGTCCTTGTGTGAGATACTTGTATGATCATGTGTTTGATCATATGCTACTTTAATGTTTGCTTGGATGATATTATCTCTTATATCCATATATGACCATTCACTTTGCTTGGTGACGAGTGCATGCTTTTAATTGCTATCATTTTGAGCGCTCCACCAAGATGTATGTGACATGGAAGAGTAACCCATGATACTAATCAATTGTGCATTTGCATTCAAAAGCAAATCTTAAATAATGCACAAATTTAGGGGGAGCTCTTGCTTATAACATACTTCTCAAAGTGATGTTGTATTTAAATCCTATTATCATTTGTCGAAGCTTTGATCTATATGTTGTCATCAATTACAAAAAGGGGGAGATTGAAAGTGCAACTATCCCTGGGTGGTTTTGGTAATCATTGACAACATATAGCTCATTGAACTAATGCTATTTCAAGATGAATATTTCAAGAAAGTTCAATGATTGGCATGGCATGGATTAGGAATGTGGACCCCTCAAAATGCTAAGGACAAAGGATTGGCTCAAGCTCTAAAGTTGAAGACTCTACATTTTATATTTTAGTGATCCAAGATCACATTGAGTCCGTAGGAAAGCCAATACTATTAAAAGGAGATGAGGTGTTGCTTAATGGCTTGCTTGCTCAAAATGGTGATATGCTCCAAAGCCCTCAACCACTTTCTCATATCCACATATGTCTCAAATCAAAAGTCAAACTCGGCCCCACCTATTTGATCTATCCGGCGCCACCGAGTTCATTTGACATAGCCCCTGCCAGAAACCCTAGTCACTTCGGTCTCACCAATAGGGATCTTGGTCTCAACAAGATGGGATTGCAAACTCTGTGTTTCCCTTCGTAACATTTTGTCTAACCGAGATGAGCAATCGGTCCCACCGAATTCGCAATATAAACTCTTTGTTTCCCCTTCATAATGTTTCGGTCTCACAGAAATGAGCGAATCGGTCCCACCGAGTTTGCCTGACCAACTCTCTGGTTAGCTTATTACCAAAGTCGGTCCCACCGAGTTTGTGTTATCGGTCAAACCAAGATTACGTTATGCCCTAACCCTAACAAAATCGGTCCCACCAAGTTGACATGTCGGTCCCATCGAAATGCCTAACGGTCACATTATGAACTAAATCGGTCCGACCGAGTTTTCTGATTCGGTCCCACCGAGTTTGGTAAATTGTGTGTAATGTTTAGATTTTGTGTAGAGGCTCTATATACCACTTAGTTGGCTTGGTCATGTTGCACAAGTTTTATTTGATTTGGACCTAGGGTTTAGGGTCTTGAATCATACTGTGTTTGAATTAGTCCTGCTATTATTTGAATTCATTAAAGTCAATGACAATCCAATAACTATTCATTAAAGTTCAATTTGTTATTCTGAACTCACTTGCATCATAATTATTTAATTCAACAATTTTTATTTAAATATTAAACTTAGCTAGCTTTACTTCCTACTTGGATTCTAGCTTCTTTTGTATTCTGTTTGAAATGTATTTTAAAATTAATCAAATTTGGTCTATGTGCTCTAGACAGAAGCTACATTTCATTAGTTTCATTTTGCAAGAAGAATTAATTAAATTGGATTTATACATTTCAAGTTAGGCCCTAATTGAGTTTGAATTTGTTCTTTTTGAATTTAAATTTCATATTATATGTGAAGTGTTTCCGGACAAGGTGAAAGTAGTTTCATGGAGATCATTTTGCAAAAAGATTCACCTAAATTGGATTTATAGATTAAAAATTATGACCAAATTGAAATTTATACCATTCTATTTCAAGTTAAAAATTTTCAATTTTCAAATTTGGTTTTACTTAAATTATTCCGAAACTACATCTCATAAGCTTTCATTTGCAAAAAGAATCATTCAATTAGGAGCTCTGGGTAATTAGTTATGATGGATTCAAGCTTTTGGGGCTTTTATGCAAAAGTGCATTTTCACTTTAATTAACAAATTGTTCTTGATATAGTTTCGGATAGGGTGATGAAAAGTGGCGCATTCCTATTGGCTAGAAAGTGTCTGCTAGCTCTAAACGCCGAGCGAGCGAAACTTAAAAAGATAGTTTGGCAATTTAAACGATCTAATCTCATGGGTCTGTGCGAGATCAAACGGCTGAGAGGGCATAGGGCTCACCGGGCAGCGCGGTGAAAGTATCGAGAAGAGGTGTCTAGAGGGGGGGTGATTAGACCCTCAATAAGCAAAAGTAGCAGTTTTTAAGTTCTTCAAGTTGAGGTTGAAAATTAGCACAATTTGAAACATTCCCAACACACTTCAAGCAAGCATGGCAAGAGTACAAGCAGCGGAAAGAGTAAAGCATGCTAGTTGCAAGAAAGTAAAGGGATGGGATTGGATTGTGCAAAGACAATGAAGACTCAGAGATTTTTGGCGTGGTTCCGATAGGTGGTGCTATCGTACATCCACGTTGACGGAGACTTCAACCCACAAAGGGTAACGGTTGCGCGAGTCCATGGAGGGATCCACCCACGAAGGGTCCACGAAGAAGCAACCTTGTCTATCCCACCATGGCCATCGCCCACGAAGGACTTTCCTCACTTGGGTAGATCTTCACGAAGTAGGTGATCTCCTTGCCCTTACAAACTCCTTGGTTCAACTCCACAATCTTGACGGAGGCTCCCAAGTGACACCAAACCAATCTAGGAGACACCACTCTCCAAAAGGTAATAGATAGTGTGTTGATGATGAACTCCTTGCTCTTGTGCTTCAAATGATAGTCTCCCCAACACTCAAATCTCTCTCATATATTTGGCTATGGTGGAAAGATGATTTGAGTGGAAAGCAACTTGGGGAAGGCTAGAGATCAGGATTCTTGTGGTTGGATTGGAATGTCTTGGTCTCAACACATGAGTAGGTGGTTCTCTCTCAGAAAATGAGTAGTGGAAGTGTAGGCACGTTCTGATGGCTCTCTCTCAAATGGAGAAGGGGGTGGAGGGGTATATATAGCCTCCAGACAAAATCCAACCGTTACACACTTTTTACCCAACTCGGTCAGACCGAATAGAAGAACTCGGTGAGACCGATTTAGTTCAAAATGTGAACGTTAGGAATCTTGGTGGGACCTAATGGGACCAATGTGCTAGGGCTAGGGCAAAACCTCATCTCGGTGAGACCGATCGCATGAACTCAGTGAGACCAATTTTAGCAATGATCAAACAGGGAGTTGGTCAGGCAAACTCGAGGTGTCTGATTGCACACAAAATAATTGCAACAGACAACAGAGAGTTTGCAAGGCCATCTCGGTGAGACCGAGATCCATATCGGTGTGACCGAATTGATTAGGGTTTCTGGCAGTGGCTATGTCAAATGAACTCGGTGGTGCCAGATAAATCAAATTGGTGGGGCCGAGTTTGATTCTAGGTTTTTGACATATGTGGAAATGAGAAAGTGGTTGAGGGTTTTGGAGCAATATCACTAAGCACTTTGAGCAAGTAGGCCATTAAGCAACACCTCATCCCCTTTTAATAGTATTGGCTTTCCTATGGACTCAATGTGATCTTGGATCACTAAAATGAAAATGAAGAGTATTGGGCCTTTGCCAATCTTTGTCCTTAGCATTTTGAAGGAGTTCCACATCCTCTTGTCCTTGCCACTCCATTGTTGAACACATATGAAATGCACTTGATAAAAATATTAGTCCAACAAGAGATATGTTGTCATTGATTACCAAAATCACCCAGGGAGCACTTGTGCTTTCAATCTCCCCCCTTTTGGTAATTGATGACAACATACATCGAAGCTTTATATAAAGATATGAATAGCAACAGGTAAAGCTTTGGAAGGATCTGTAACATGCATAGGCTCCCCTACATGTATGCAAACATGTAAAGATGGAATGTAAGAACATGTGAATGCATAAGCATGTCAGAGCAAGCAATGAGTTACATGTATCTTGGCTATATGCATCAGAGCAAATGATATAGATAGAATAGGTATACCTACATGTTCATGAATTCTTCTTGCAAATAATATGTGCAGCAGCAAGAGATCATCATGCACATGAGTGTGATGCATATATTTACCTTGTGGTCTTGAGATGCCTTTGGAAGAGATGAGCTTGAGAAAACAAGGTTAGATAAGATAACACAAGAACACTCTAAATAAAGCACGTTTAGGAAACCACAAGAGTACCAAAACTGGGATGACATGTAATGAGTGAGTACTTAGTACTCCATTTGGATATGGACATCTCCCCAAAGATTAAAGATATGAAATGAATTCCAAAGATTTTCTTCCCTTAGATTTGAACCTTTTCTCCCCCTGAATCTGATATTGGATAATGGGGGAAGGTAGGGTAAGAGAAAATCAGAGCAAGAACCATTACAACAAGAAATGGTACAATCAGTCAAGTATTAACATGTCTTTCCCCTCTTGAAGACATGTGGCTTCTCTACTCTATTGACAACAAGCATCTGGGGAAGCTAAGATGTGCTTTCTCTCCCATGTGATAAGCTTTGGTGTGTTCTCTCCCCCCCTTTGACATCAATTTCCAAGAAGGGAACTTTTGGAGTATGAATCAAATAGGTTTGGTCCTTTAGACACACTTCAAAGCAGCATGTAGACTATGATGCGGGTAGAGAATAAGAATCATTGAGTGGAGCTAGAAGAGATGTGCAAAAAGCAATGGCAAAAGTTTTCTCAGTAGTAGTAACGTCGATCCGTTTTCATCGGTGACACCGAGTTGGCGGAGCCGTAGAAGACCCTGATCGATGTAACCGAGTTAGACCATGTCAGTTGGACCAATGATCTATTCACAAGGATACCTTGTGTTTTGGTTAGGCCGACAGGTTTAAATCAGAGAGACCGAGTTCAACACAGAGTAAAACATTTTGTGAACTCAGCTCACTTGGCAAATAAAATCACTTAAGGATTTGCAAGGAATCTATGAAAAGATTTGCAATGAATTAGATAAGGAAACACATAAAAGAAAAGAGATCTAGATGAAGTTTTTTTTAATAAAGGAAATAAAAAGACAGAAACAAGGAAAAAAAGGAACAAAGAAACACTAGAGAAGTGCATCTAGAAGGGGTCGGCGACAAAGTCACCTATGTTAGAGTATATTGACTTAGGAGTCAAGTGAAGTCACTTGATCATAGGTCATACTCATCGTTTAAGCTCAAAATGGGGTTACCATTTTTTTAAGCACTTTGATGTATTCACATCTTGTTGAGTTGCTTTAACTCATGACTAGGGTCAAAGCTTCTCTAAGATGGAATAGCATACCTTGGGTTGTGTTGATCTTGGTCATGTAGTTGAACTTGTGTTGGATGCTCAAGGTTGATGTAGTCCACCAAAAGTAGAGAGCACCACTAGAAGTTTGAGTTCATCTTCCTACATGGGTTAGTCTTGCAAGGAAGAGCACTTGTGTATCCAAAAAATGAAAACATGTAACTTGATACCAAAATGAAATTTGATATATGGGAATTGTCAAAGGATGTGATGAGTGAGGTCATCCTTCCTTGTATATACTAGAGACTTGGTGATGTAGAGATTGCTTAAGATATGTGTGGCTTTCAGTCTCATGGATTTGGACTCATCCAAGTACCTACAAGGGTTAGATAACATGCAAGGGTACAAGTATAGTCCCAAGATATATGATCATCATCTTAAGAGAAATATCAAGGATTAGTCATAGAAAGGCTCATGCCTTGCATGCATCTAGATGGAGTTCCTACTCCAAGTTTGAGGCATCAATGATGTTCAGTTCACCTCTCAAACATCAAAACACTTTCTCAACAAGCGGTTTGGTGAATATATCCACCAATTGCTTATTGGTACGAACATGCTTAATATTGATGTCTCCTTTAGCAACATGAACTCGAATGAAATGATGACGAACTTCAATATGCTTAGTTCGAGAATGTTGCACAGGATTATGAGCAATCTTAATTGCACTTTCATTGTCACAAAGCAGTGGAACATGTCTCACATGTATCCCATAATCTTTAAGGGTTTGGGTGATCCAAAGTAATTGAGCACAACATGATCCGATGACAATGTATTCCGCTCCGGCAGTGGATAAGGATACCGAGTTTTGTTTCTTGGAGGACCAAGATGTTGAGGAACGTAGCAGAAATTCAAAATTTTCCTACGTGTCACCAAGATCTATCTATGGAGAAACCAGCAACGAGGGGAAGGAGAGTGCATCTACATACCCTTGTAGATCGCTAAGCGGAAGCGTTCAAGAGAACGGGGATTAAGGAGTCGTACTTGTCGTGATCCAAATCACCGGAGATCCTAGTGCCGAACGGACGGCACCTCCGCGTTCAACACACGTACAGCCTGGTGACGTCTCCCACGCCTTGATCCAGCAAGGAGAGAGGGAGAGGTTGAGGAAGACTCCGTCCAGCAGCAGCACAACGGCGTGGTGGTGGTGGAGGAGCGTGGCAATCCAGCAGGGCTTCGCCAAGCACCGCGGGAGAGGAGAAGGGAGAGAGGTAGGGCTGCGCCAAGAGGGAGAAAACTCATCTGTGTTGGGCAGCCCCAGACCTCATGTATTTATAGGGGAAGGGGAGGGGGCTGCGCCCCCTCTAGGGTTCCCTTCCCAGGGGTGGCGGCAGCCCCCAGATGCAATCTGGGTGGCGGCCACAAGGGGAGAGGGGGGAGGCGCACCCAGGGTGGGCCTTAGGGCCCATCTGCCCTAGGGTTTGCCCCCTCCCACTCTTCCCTGCGCCTTTGGGCCCCTTGTGGGGGGCGCACCAGCCCACTTGGGGCTGGTCCCCTCCCACACTTGGCCCATGCAGCCCTCCGGGGTTGGTGGCCCCACTTGGTGGACCCCCGAGACCCTCCCGGTGGTCTCGGTACGTTACGGAAAAAACCCGAAACTTTTCCGGTGACCAAAATAGGACTTCCCATATATAAATCTTTACCTCCGGACCATTCCGGAACTCCTCGTGACGTCCGGGATCTCATCCGGCACTCCGAACAACATTCGGTAACCACATACAAACTTCCTTTATAACCCTAGCATCATCGAACCTTAAGTGTGTAGACCCTACGGGTTCGGGAACCATGCAGACATGACCGAGACGTTCTCCGGTCAATAACCAACAGCGGGATCTGGATACCCATGTTGGCTCCCACATGTTCCATGATGATCTCATCGGATGAACCACGATGTCAAGGACTCAATCGATCCTGTATACAATTCCCTTTGTCTAGCGGTATTGTACTTGCCCGAGATTCGATCGTCGGTATCCCGATACCTTGTTTAATCTCGTTACCAGCAAGTCTCTTTACTTGTTCCGTAACACATCATCCCGTGATCAACCCCTTGGTCACATTGTGCACATTATGATGATGTCCTACCGAGTGGGCCCAGAGATACCTCTCCGTTTACACGGAGTGACAAATCCCAGTCTCGATTCGTGCCAACCCAACAGACACTTTCGGAGATACCTGTAGTGCACCTTTATAGCCACCCAGTTACGTTGTGACGTTTGGTACACCCAAAGCATTCCTACAGTATCCGGGAGTTGCACAATCTCATGGTCTAAGGAAAAGATACTTGACATTAGAAAAGCTTTAGCATACGAACTACGATCTTTGTGCTAGGCTTAGGATTGGGTCTTGTCCATCACATCATTCTGTTAATGATGTGATCCCGTTATCAACGACATCCAATGTCCATGGTCAGGAAACCGTAACCATCTATTGATCAACGAGCTAGTTAACTAGAGGCTTACTAGGGACATGGTGTTGTCTATGTACCCGCACATGTATCTGAGTTTCCTATCAATACAATTATAGCATGGATAATAAACGATTATCATGGACAAGGAAATATAATAATAACTAATTTATTATCACCTCTAGGGCATATTTCCAATAGTCTCCCACTTGCACTAGAGTCAATAATCTAGTTCACATCGCCATGTGATTAACACTGATAGGTCACATCGCCATGTGACCAACATCCATAGAGTTTACTAGTGTCTAAACTAGTTCACATCACCATGTGATTAAGTCTCAATGAGTTCTCGGGTTTGATCATGTTTTGCTTGTGAGAGAAGTTTTATTCAACGGGTCTGCAACATTCAGATCCGTATGTATTTTGCAAATTCTCTATGTCATATTGTAAATGCTGCTTCCGCGCTCCACTTGGAGCTATTCCAAATGGTTGCTCCACTATACGTATCCGGTTTGCTACTCAGAGTCATTCGGATAGGTGTTAAAGCTTGCATCGACGTAACCCTTTACGCTGAACTCTTTATCACCTCCATAATCGAGAAACATGTCCTTATTTACTCCAAGGACAATTTTGACCGCTGTCCAATGATCCATTCCTGGATCATTCTTGTACCCCTTGACTGGCTCATGGCAAGGCACACTTCCGATGCGGTACACATCATAGCATACTATAGAGCCTACGTCTGAAACATAGGGGACAACCTTCGTCCTTTGTCTCTCTTCCGCCGTGGTTGAGCTTTAAACTTCATACTTTACAACTCAAGCAAGAACTCTTTCTTTGACTGATCCATCTTGAACACCTTCAAGATCATGTCTAGGTATGTGCTCATTTGAAAGTACTATTAGGAATTTTGATCTATCTCATAGATCTTGATGCATATTGTTCAAGTAGCCTAATCCAGGTTTTCCATTGAAAAACACTCTTCAAATAAACCTATATGCTTTCTAGAAATTCTACATCATTTCTGATCAACAATATGTCAACAACATATACTTATCAGAAATTCTATAGTGCTCCCACTCACTTCTTTGGAAATACAAGTTTCTCATAAACTTTTGTATAGACCCAAAATCTTTGATCATCTCATCAAAGCATACATTCCAGCTCCGAGATGCTTACTCCAGTCCTTAGAAGGATTGCTGGAGCTTTGCATACTTGTTAGCGTCTTTCAGGATTGTCAAAACCTTCTGGTTGTATCACATACAACCTTTCCTCAAGAAAACTGTCGAGGAAACAATGTTTTGACATTCTATCTGCAAGATTTCATAAATAATGCAGTAACCGCTAATCCATTTCCAACAGACTCTTAGCATCGCTACGAATGAGAAAGCCTCATTGCAGTCAACTCCTTGAACTTGTCGGAAAACATCTTTAACGACAAGTCGAGCCTTCTTAATGGTGATACTTACCATCATTGTCTGTCTTCTTTTTAAAATCCATCTTTACCCAACGGCCTTATGACCATCAAGTATTTCTTCCAAAGTCATGGATCCTCTCTCGGATTTTATGGCTTCTAACCATTTGTTGGAATATGGGCCCACCATTGCTTCTCCATAGCTCGTAGGTTCATTGTTGTCTAGCAACATGACCTCCAAGACAGGATCACGTATTACTCTGAAGCAGTACGCATCCTCGTCGACCTACGAGGTTTGGTAGTGACTTGATCCGAAGTTTCATGATCACTATCATAAGCTTCTACTTCAATTGGTGTAGGTGCCATAGGAACAACTTCCTGTGCCCTGCTACACACTAGTTGAAGTTATGGTTCAATAACCTCATCAAGTCTCCACCATCCTCCCACTCAATTCTTTTGAGAGAAAACTTTTCCTCGAGAAAGGACCCGTTTCTAGAAACAATTACTTTTGCTTTCGGATCTGAGATAGGAGGTATACCCAACCATTTTGGGTATCCTATGAAGATGTATTTATCTGTTTTGGGTTCGAGCTTATCACGATGAAACTTTTTCACATAAGCGTCGTAACCCCAAGCTTTTAAGAAACGACAACTTAGGTTTCTCCAAACCATAGTTCAAACGGTGTCATCTCAACGGAATTACGTGGTGCCCTATTAAAGTGAGTGCGGTTGTCTCTAATGCCTAACCCATGAACGATAGTGGTAATTCGATAAGAGACATCATGGTACGCACCAGATCCAATAGGGTGCAACTATGAGGTTCGGACACACCATCACACTATGGTGTTCCAGGTGGTATTAATTGTGCAACAATTTCCACAATGTCTTAATTGCGTGCCAAAGCTCGTAACTCAGATACTCATCTCTATGATCATATCATAGACATTTTATCCTCTTGTCACAATGATCTTCAACTTTACTCTGAAATTACTTGAACCATTCAATAATTCAGACTTGTGTTTCATCAAGTAAATATACTCAACATCATCTGTGAAGTAAGAACATAATGATATTCACTGCATGCCTCAGCACTCATTGGACTGCACACATCAAAATGTGTTACTTCCAACAAGTTGCTATCTTGTTCCATCTTACTGAAAACGAGGCTTTTCAGTCATCTTGCCTATGTGGTATGATTTGCATATCTCAAGTGATTCAAAATCAAGTGAGTCCAAACAATCCATCTGCATGGAGTTTCTTCATGCGTATACACCAATAGACATGGTTTGCATGTCTCAAACTTTTCAAAAACGAGTGAGTCCAAAGATCCATCAACATGGAGCTTCTTCATGCGTTTTACACCATTATGACTTACACGGCAGTGCCACAAGTAAGTGGCACTATCATTACTATCTTATATCTTTTGGCATGAAAATGTGTATCACTACGATCGAGATTCAATAAACCATTCATTTTAGGTGCAAGACCATTGAAGGTATTATTCAAATAAACAGAGTAACCATTATTCTTCTTAAATGAATAATCTTTTTGCGATAGACATAATCCAATCATGTCTATGCTCAACGCAAACACCAAATAACAATTATTTAGGTTTAACACCAATCTTGATGGTAGAGGGAGCGTGCGATGCTTGATCACATCAACCTTGGAAACACTTCCAACACATATCGTCAGCTCACCTTTAGCTAGTCTCCGTTTATTCCGTAGCTTTTATTTCGAGTTACTAACACTTAGCAACCGAACCGGTATCTAATACCCTGGTGCTACTAGGAGTACTAGCAAAGTACACATTAACATAATGTATATCCAATATACTTCTATCAACCTTGCCAGCCTTCTTATCTACCAAGTATCTAGGGTAATTCTGCTCCAGTGGTTGTTCCCCTTATTACAGAAGCACTTAGTCTCGGGTTTGGGTTCAACCTTGGGTTTCTTCACTGGAGCAGCAACAGATTTGCCGTTTCATGAAGTGTCCCTTCTTGCCCTTGCCCTTCTTGAAACTAGTGGTTTCACCAACCATCAACAATTGATGCTCCTTCTTAATTTCTACTTTCGCGGTGTCAAACATCGTGAATACCTCAAGGATCATCATATCTATCCCTGGCATGTTATAGTTCATCATGAAGCTCTAGCAGCTTGGTGGCAATGACTTTGGAGAAACATCACTATCTCATCTGGAAGATCAACTCCCACTTGATTCAAGTGATTGTTGCACTCAGACAATCTGAGCACAAGCTCAACGATTGAGCTTTTCTCCCTTAGTTTGCAGGCTAAGAAAATCGTCGGAGGTCTTATACCTCTTGACGTGGGCACGAGCCTGAAATCCCAATTTCAGCCCTCGAAACATCTCATATGTTCCGCAACGTTTCGAAAAACGTCTTTGGTGCCTCAACTCTAAACCATTTAACTAAACTATCACATAGTTATCAAAATGTGTATGTCCGATGTTCTCAACATCCACGGACGACGATTGGGGTTCAGCACACTAAGCGGTGCATTAAGGACATAAGCTTTCTACTGTCCGCATAATCGCTACTGTCAACTTTTAACTATATTTTCTCTAGGAACATATCTAAACAGTGGAACTAAAGCGCGAGCTTACGACATAATTTGCAAAGATCTTTTGACTATGTTCAGGATAATTAAGTTCATCTCATGAACTCCCACTCAGATAGACATCCCTCTAGTCATCTAAGTGATTACATGATCCGAGTCAACTAGGGTGTGTCCGATCATCACGTGAGACGGACTAGTCATCATCGGTGAACATCTTCATGTTGATCGTATCTACTATACGACTCATGCTCGACCTTTCGGTCTCTTGTGTTCCGAGGCCATGTCTGTACATGCTAGGCTCGTCAAGTTAACCTAAGTGTTTCGCGTGTGTAAATCTGGCTTACACCCGTTGTATGTGAACGTAAGAATCTATCACACCCGATCATCACGTGGTGCTTCGAAACGACGAACTTTCGCAACGATGCAGAGTTAGGGGGAACACTTTCTTGAAATTTTAACGAGGGATCATCTTATTTACTACCGTCGTTCTAAGCAAATAAGATGCATAAACATGATAAACATCACATGCAATCAAATAGTGACATGATATGGCCAATATCATTTTGCTCCTTTTTGATCTCCATCTTCGGGGATCCATGATCATCATCGTCACCGGCATGAAACCATGATCTCCATCATCATGATCTCCATCATCGTGTCTTCATGAAGTTGTCTCGCCAACTATTACTTCTAATACTATGGCTACCGGTTAGCAATAAAGTAAAGTAATTACATGGCGTTGTATAATGACACACAGGTCATACAATAAATAAAGACAACTCCTATGGCTCCTGCCGGTTGTCATACTCATCGACATGCAAGTCGTGATTCCTATTACAAGAACATGATCAATCTCATACATCACATATATTCATCACATTCTTCTTGGCCATATCACATCACATAGCATACCCTGCAAAAACAAGTTAGACGTCCTCTAATTGTTGTTTGCATGTTTTACGTGGCTGCTATGGGTTTCTAGCAAGAACGTTTCTTACCTACGCAAGACCACAACGTGATATGCCAATTGCTATTTACCCTTCATAAGGACCCTTTTCATCGAATCCGTTCCGACTAAAGTGGGAGAGACTGGCACCCGCTAGCCACCTTATGCACCAAGTGCATGTCAGTCGGTGGAACTTGTCTCACGTAAGAGTACGTGTAAGGTCGGTCCGGGCCGCTTCATCCCACAATACCGTCGAAACAAGATTGGACTAGTAACAGTAAGCATATTGAATAAAATCAACGCCCACAACTACTTTGTGTTTTACTCGTGCAAAGAATCTACGCAATAGACCTAGCTCATGATGCCACTGTTGGGGAACGTAGCAGAAATTCAAAATTTCCCTACGTGTCACCAAGATCTATCTATGGAGAAACCAGCAACGAGGGGAAGGAGAGTGCATCTACATACCCTGGTAGATCGCTAAGCGGAAGCATTCAAGAGAACGGGGTTGAAGGAGTCGTACTCGTCGTGATCCAAATCACCGGAGATCCTAGTGCCGAACGGACGGCACCTCCGCGTTCAACACACGTACAGCCCGGTGACGTCTCCCACACCTTGATCCAGCAAGGAGAGAGGGAGAGGTTGAGGAAGACTCCGTCCAGCAGCAGCACAATGGTGTGGTGGTGGTGGAGGAGCATGGCAATCTAGCAGGGCTTCGCCAAGCACCACGGGGGAGGAGAAGGGAGAGAGGTAGGGCTGCGCCAAGAGGGAGAAAACTCATCTGTGTTGGGCTGCCCCAGACCTCATGTATTTATAGGGGAAGGGGAGGGGGCTGCGCCCCCTCTAGGGTTCCCTCCCCAGGGGTGGCGGCAGCCCCCAGATGCAATCTGGGTGACGGCCAGAAGGGGAGAGGGGGGAGGCGCACCCAAGGTGGGCCTTAGGGCCCATCTGCCCTAGGGTTTGCCCCCTCCCACTCTTCCCTGCGCCTTGGGCCCCTTGTGGGGGGCGCACCAGTCCACCTGGGGCTGGTCCCCTCCCACACTTGGCCCATGCAGCCCTCTGGGGTTGGTGGCCCTACTTGGTGGACCCCCGAGACCCTCCCGGTGGTCCCGGTACATTACCGAAAAAACCCGAAACTTTTCCGGTGACCAAAATAGGACTTCCCATATATAAATCTTTACCTCCGGACCATTACGGAACTCCTCGTGACATCCGGGATCTCATCCGGGACTCCGAACAACATTCGTTAACCACATACAAACTTCCTTTATAACCCTAGCGTCATCGAACCTTAAGTGTGTAGACCCTACGGGTTCGGGAACCATGCAAACATGACCGAGACGTTCTCCGGTCAATAACCAACATCGGGATCTGGATACCTATGTTGGCTCCCACATGTTCCACGATGATCTCATCGGATGAACCACGATGTCAAGGACTCAATCGATCCCGTATACAATTCCCTTTGTCTAGCGGTATTGTACTTGCCCGAGATTCGATCGTCGGTATCCCGATACCTTGTTCAATCTCGTTACCAGCAAGTCTCTTTACTCGTTCCGTAACACATCATCCCGTGATCAACCCCTTGGTCACATTGTGCACATTATGATGATGTCCTACCGAGTGGGCCCAGAGATACCTCTCCGTTTACACGGAGTGACAAATCTCAGTCTCGATTCGTGCCAACCCAATAGACACTTTCGGAGATACCTGTAGTGCACCTTTATAGCCACCCAGTTACGTTGTGACGTTTGGTACACCCAAAGCATTCCTACGGTATCCGGGAGTTGCACAATCTCATGGTCTAAGGAAAACATACTTGACATTAGAAAAGCTTTAGCATATGAACTACGATCTTTGTGCTAGGCTTAGGATTGGGTCTTGTCCATCACATGATTCTGCTAATGATGTGATCCCGTTATCAACGACATCCAATGTCCATGGTCAGGAAACCGTAACCATCTATTGATCAACGAGCTAGTTAACTAGAGGCTTACTAGGGACATGGTGTTGTCTATGTACCCACACATGTATCTGAGTTTCCTATCAATACAATTATAGCATGGATAATAAACGATTATCATGAACAAGGAAATATAATAATAACTAATTTATTATTGCCTCTAGGGCATATTTCCAACACAAGATACAAGAGATCTACCAAGAAATTAACAAGCACCCGAAGTGGATTTTCTATCAACCTTGTCTCCAGCATAGTCCGAGTCGGAGTAGCCAACAAGATCAAAAGAAGACCTCTTAGGATACCAAATGCCAAAGTTTGGTGTATGAATTAAGTATCTCACTATCCTTTTCACAACCTTAAGGTGACATTCTTTAGGGGACGCTTGATATCGTGCACACATGCACACACTTAGCATAATATCAGGACGCGAGGCACATAGGTATAACAATGAACCAATCATAGAGCGGTAAACCTACTGGTCAACCGGTTTGTCATCCTTAGTCAAGTCAAGATGTCCACTAGTAGGCATGGGTGTTTTCATACCTTTGCTTTCTTGCATGTTGAACTTCTTGAATAAGTCCTTGGTATACTTTGTTGGGGAAACAAAGGTACCCTTCTTAGTTTACTTGATTTGCAAACCAAGAAAGAATTTGAGTTCACTCATCATAGACATCTCAAACTTCTCCGATATTAGCCTTCCAAACTTTTCACTAAAATGAGGGTTAGTTGAACAAAATATGATATCATCCACATAAATTTGGCACACAAATAATTCACCATTAACCCTTTTTGTAGAAAGTGTAGAATCAATTTTCCCAATCTCAAAGCCTTTTTCAATTAGAAACTTAGTCAAGCATTTATACCATGCTCTAGGAGCTTGTTTAAGACCATAAAGAGCTTTGTGAAGTTTGTAAACATGATTGGGTTTCTTGGGATTAACAAAGCCGGGAGATTGTTTAACATAAACTACCTCCTAAATTTCACCATTTAGAAAAGCACTTTTTATGTCCATTTGATATAAAGTACTGTCATGATGATTGGCATAAGAAAGTAATATGTGTATGGACTCAAGTCTAGCAACGGTGGCATATGTCTCACCATGGTCCATACCTTTGACTTGACTGTAGCCTTGAGTGACGAGATGATCCTTGTTGCGTACAACGTGTCCATCTTCATCTTGCTTATTCCGAAACACCCATTTGGTTCCAATGACATTGTGCTTCTCACCGAGATTTTCAACCAACGTCCATACTTGGTTCCTCTCAAAATTGTGTAGCTCTTCATGCATAGCATTCACCCAATCCGGATCATCAAGAGCTTCTTCAACCTTCAGAGGTTCAATATTAGAAATAAATGAGTATTGTTCACAGAAGTTAGCCAAATGAGTTTTAGAGTGAGTAATTCTCCCAGTTTGAATATCATCGAAGATTTGTTCGACGGGATGATCTCTTGAGACTCTTGCACGAACTCGTGAGAGATTTTGTTTGGGTCGGTGTGGAACATCCTCTTCATTGTCTTGTTCTTCCTCTTGTCTTTCTTCATTGTTGTTGGCGTTGTTGTTCTCTTGTGGAGATGGAGAGGGAGGTCGATGAGGTCCATCCTATTGTACACCCTTATTTCCTTCATCTTGATGTGTTCCACTTGTGGATGCCTCCAATCCAACTTGTGGTTCACCTTGGTGTGAAGTTGAGGCTTCCACTTGAATGGACGAGGTACTCTCCTTCACCTTCGTTGGCCGAATTTTGCCAATAGACAAGTCTTGAATTGCTTCCGGGGGATCTTTGTCTCCTACATCAATCGACAGTTGCTCTACTTGCGAGCCATTAGATTCATCAAACTTCACACTACCATCTATTTAACCTTTCGGGTGAAATTGTTGTAGACATGGCAAGTGTGAGAGTTTAAGCCGTAACCGAGTAGAAAACCTTCATGAGATTTAGGGGCAAATTTTGAACAATGATGCTTATCAAGAATGTAACATTTTGAGCCAAATACTCGAAAGTATCCAACTTGGGGTTTGTTACCGGTGAGAAGCTTGTATGTTGTCTTGCCAAGAATCTTGTGAAGATATAGTCAATTTGTTGCATGACAAGCAGTCTCAACCACTTCTGCCCAAAAAATGTCTTGGCATCTTGTATTCATCAAGCATCGTTCTTTCCATCTCAATGAGTGTCTGTTTCTTCCTCTCAACAACTCCATTTTGTTGAGTTATGTACGTAGACAAGAACTCACGTGAAATCCCTTCTTTGTCAAGAAAGGTATCCACATTGGCGTTCTTGAACTCCGTTCCGTTGTCACTCCGAACCTTCTTGATCTTCACTTGAAATTGATTTTGGGCCTTCCTAGCGAAGTTCTTGAAGATCTTTTGGACCTAAGATTTATCATCAAGAAAGAACACCCACGTAAATCTGGAAAAATCATCAACAATGACCAATCCGAACAAGCTACCACTGAGACTCTTGTAGGCGTTGGGACCAAAAAGATCCATATGAAGTAGCTCGAGTGGTCTTCTCATGGTCATGATGTTCTTCACGGGATGACTTCCTCCAACTTGTTTTCCTGCTTGACAAGCACTGCAAAGTCTATACTTGTCAAATACATCATCCTTAACTCCAAGGATACGATCACCTTTAATAAGCTTATCAAGATTTCGCATGCCCATGTGACCTACCCTTCTATGCCACAACCAACCTTTAGAAAATTAAGCGATTAAGCAAGTTCTAGGTTGAGCCTTTGTAGTGAAATAAACAATGTATAGATCACCTCTACGTATACCGGTAAAGACTATATTATGATTATCTCTTTGAAACACTTGGCAATCTACTTCAGTAAATAGGACATTGAAACCAAAATCGGCTAGTCTAGATGCAGAAAGCAAATTTTAGCCAAGAGATTCAATGAGCATAACATTTTGAATGGAGCTGTCATGTGAGATGGCCACCTTACCAAGGTCAATCACCTTACCTTTTGAGCTATCACCAAAATTGACATACTTTCGGGGACCATTGCTTTCAGCAAGCTCTCGGAACATATCCTTGTCACCAGACATGTGATCGGTACATCCACTATCAAGGGCTCATTTCTTTCCTCCAGCCATGTAACCATGAAGGTTAGCCATAAGACCAAAGTGTCTCGCTGACTCATCAAGATCAAAGTCACTATCATCATCCTCATCATAATATCCATGTTCAACATCGTCTTGTGATTGATCATCACCTAGAGAAGGTGATTCATTAGATTTATGATCATGACAATGTGCATCTTTATGAATTATAATGGCTTGAGAAATGATGCTACTAATTACTCCAACACCCCCTTTGGCACGCATGAGATCACAAAGCTCAAATAGACAATCATCAAATTTAGTATCACTAGGTTTCATCTTATGAAAAGCTATGGACTTTTGAAGAATCTCATCTAGATTTTTAAAAGAGTAGTTTGGAAAGCGTTCCTCAAGATATCTCCATATAGTGTAAGCACATTCAAATGTAGGAAAGTGTGAGAACCTGGAATTAACTTCCAGACCCTCCTGTATATATTTGTCAGTCCAGGATCAAGCTGACGACACAGTGAAATGGTATCATTGCACAATATGTAAATGTATTGCAACTATAATAAATCTTGCCATAAGGCATACATAGATAAATGTCTCATGACATTTATTACAATCAGAAAAATAGCGAAAAGTACATTGCGTAGCGACTTCATCTCAACCATAGGTAGTCGATGTAGCCCACGCGACCTCACTCCTATGGATCTCCATAGTAGTTGTAGCACCACCTTCGTCCTCGTAGATCTCTGTTGTTCAACAAAAGTATTACCATGAGTACATTACGTACTCAACATGCCTCCCACGGGGAAGGACCTAATAGCTACATGTGGCTTCAGCGGAAGGTTGTATGGCTCATTTGCATAAAAGCTAATTTTGTTTCAAAAATATAGCATTTGAATAAAAGTAGCTTTTGATGAAAACATGGTTTATCTCCAGAATAAATTTCATCAAAGTGAGCATCCTTGATCAACTCACATCCTCCATAGGTTTCAAGAACAGGGGCAAAGAGGGAATAAGCAAGATAGGTCCTGTATGTCAAGAAAGATTCATGTGTCGTCCATGACCGTGGACACGGCTATTCGAATAGTTTTACACTCTGCAGAGGTCGTACACTTTACCCACACGACACAATCTCGTCTTGATGCCACCAGTGGCCGATGGTATAGTACACCATTTGGTATACCGGCAGGGAGATTGTGACGAGGTCTTTGGACTAGATCCCCCAAAGATGTGACATGCCCACCGGGTCTGGCGCACGGAACTAAGAGTACGTCCTCAAACCGGTCCCCCCATCTGTGCCGAGGATACTCCTCGCAAGGCATCTATCCCATCTGCGATATGGCGACATCGACACCTAAGGCTGACTAGCTTACTTGACCAAGCCAGTGCCCATATAGCATGTGGTTGTACTGTTATCACAATCTTCAAATCCAAGACTTATTAGGCCTTAAGTGGCACGAACGACTGATTACCCCCTTCAACTCATGAAGGGCAGCCAATCGCTCCTTCAATCCTTGATTCAGCTGTCGCCCACACCAGTATTCAGATGGTAAGTTTCACCCAGAGTAGAAGAGGATAGAGAAGGTCAACAAGGGCCAACTGGCCTAGCTTAGCGACAAGTTTCAACTGTCAATGATTCAGAGATCATTCAACAATGCACCTATAGGGTGATAAGCATGGCTAAGCATTTCTACTCTACCAGAATACTATAATTCTACTCAGGTGTTAAATGAATAGGCGACAAGCAGATCAAGGTAATGTGTCAATCGACATGCTAGCTACGAGATTAAAAAGCATGCATAAAGTAACCATAAAACACAATGCAATTTTGTAAACATACGATAAGTATGATCAAAGAAGGAGGCATGCCTTCGTTGTTGAGTCCTTTGGTAACCTGGTTCTGTCCATGTCCAACGTCGTCGCCACTCCCTACTCGTTGTAACAATAGCAAATGAAAATCAAATAAATACCAAAGCAAAAATAAATCTAAATAACATCCAAAACAATTTAAGAGTGGATGGATAGCAAGGTATTGATCAAGCGAAATGAGGTAGAATGATTGGGATGTAAAAGGGAGGATTCACTAAAGCGACATGGTTTAGGTTGACACAGCTAAGGAGGGTCGGCGATCAAGACTAATGTTCTGATACGAATTATGCTACTAAACACTAGTAATGCCCACTACACATCTTGACAAACTATATAGGAAACTACTATATAACAAACACAATGACATCAACACACATGAAAAGGAACCATCCCATGCATTTAATCACAAAATTACAACATGACATGATGAAGGTAAAAGTTAAGCACAAATAAATGGGTTAATTATCCTTTTGCCCTCAGTGGTGTCCATCTGCTCAATTTTGCCCTCAGATGCAAATTGTGCTCAGTTTTGCCCCTAGTTCGTGCACACCGACTTGTTCTGTGAACTTTGGCGTCTCCGTCAGGTCAATGTTTTGACTCGGCCCTTACAGGTGGGACCAGGCGGCAGAGGCAGCCAATTTTATTCAGACCGTTGCACGCGTGGCTTGCGGGACCCAGCAGAGAGCCGTTGAGCATAGAGCCGTTGCGGGTGTGCTATATAAGCGGGCGACAACGGTGGTGACCATGGCAACAGAGAGCACGACCCTGACCACGGTGAGAGAGCGAGAGCACGACGGTGATGGGAAGCTAGCTGTGGAGGGCACGGCGGTGGGAAGCTAGCTGTGGAGGGCGCGGCGGCGTTGAGATCCCGTTCGGCTTCGAGCTCCATGTCTTCGCAAGCTCCCGCGCCACCTCGCGGATGCAGAGCCGGGCACGTGTGGAGATGCCTGTCTTCGTCTGTCCGCGGTGCCGGAAGAGCGTTGATCGGAGGGTTTCTCACACACCGAGGAACCAGAATCGCCCGTTCTACGTGTGCAACGAGAATGGGGTAAGAATCAGGGCAATTGCACCATTTTCGTGGTCGGGATCTTTGAGCAATGGGTTGATTTGTTCCGTGTTCATGCAGGTGACATGCTTCTTTCTTTGGGTCGATGCTCTGGCCAAGACTCTGATAAATGAACTGCAAGAAGAGCATGAAGAATCGTTGCGCATGCTTCCCCAAACCGCAGTGGCCGCAGCACGAGCTCCGGAAGAAGAGATGGAGGGCGAAGCACGCACTGACAGAGAGCTAGCTGTTGAGATTAGGATGTTGAAGAAGGTTAGGAAGCTTGAAGATCAAGCACTACCAATACCCATTTGCAAATACTTTTGGGCATTTGTAGGTATGGTAATCGCACTGGTTGTAATGTTGAAAATGTATGGAAAGGCATGAATTATGGAGGAATTTGTAATCTTGAAATTGTATGAGAAATTCACCTAGTTTAAATGTTGGTCAAAGTTGTTTAAATGTTGAAAAAAATTAAGAAGTGATCAACATTTAAATATGTTGAAAAAAGGAGAAGATATGAGGAATTCAGAAACTTTTGATCAATGAAATGCAGCTAATGAATTATTCCAGAGCCAAACAATTAAGGTTAGAAATTTTTTGGAGTTGTTAAATATTTAATAGCAATTTAAGTAATCCAATTCAAATACATCGTGATTTAAATCAAAGACAAAAATGTCATGGAAAATGTGCCTCAGCTCTGGTAGAGGTTTACACCTAGTGCCAAAATAAATGAACATTTTTTAAGGGCATTACATTGAGTAAAAACTAATTTGTCTAAAAAATGAAGGGTGGAAAATGCACAAAAAATTGGTGCGGATGGGGAAGGACTGCGTGGGTTTGTGGTGTTTAGGGCTGCGCTGGTAACCGCTAGGACAGATGGCAAGAGTTTGACATGGGTAGGGAAGGAAGGTATACATAGTGAGACTGTGAAATTTGTCAAAAAAAATAGTGAGACCGTGAATGTTTGCACACGCATCAGAGTGGTTTTCCTTTGTTTTGCACTGAAATTTTGGAGGGTTGGAAGGTTGAAAACGTATGTTGAAAACATATGTTTGCACTAAAATTTTGGTTAGAGTGGCACTTGGTTTAGTGTTAGAGTGGCACTTGGTTTAGGATTTAAAGGGAATAAATTTGCATGTTAGTTCATGACTTTTTTTTGAATGAAACGGAGGGCTTCTCACCCCCTCCGATTTTCATTACTGAAAACCACAAGTTCTCGAGCTTCATGACTTGGTTTAGGGAAGAAATTATATGTTTGGGCATGAACATTTTTTAACACACATAATAAACCCTAATAAATAACTTAGATAAGATGCAACACAAGTACCATTACAATAATAAGTTCACAGATAGTTCACGGACTCATGACGAAACATGACACGACATGACACGACATAGAAAAGCAACAAATAAAAAACAGTCTTCATCTTGACCTCCTCCTTCCACTTTGGCCGCGCGCGCCCCTTCAACACCGTCTTCATCTTCACACCTCCTCGTCGTCCTCGTAGTAGGGAAGGGAGTGCATCCCGGCTAGAGTGGGGAAGATGCTCTCGTAGTTGGTGTAGATGTTGTAGACAATGAAGAAGATGGCCTCGCAGCCGCACCAAAAGACTTGGCCGAGGAGCTCGCGCGTGTCAAATGGGTTGGTGAAGGTGACCGTGAGCAGTAGGAGGATGCCGCCGTGGTCACGAACCTCGTTGAGGGTGAACATCCTCGGCGAGCCTCGTGGGAGGTGGGCATAGCCGGCTCTAAGGAAGGCGCCGGTGAGTTCGACGAAACCCCTCCACCTTGAAATAGCTCACACACGGAGCTCCCTCTCCACGAGCACGCCCGGTGGGTAGCGCAGCTCCGGCACGACAGGCGGACGGCTGAAGGTCGACCCGTTCAACTGCATGGTCTCGCTTGGGGAGGGCTCGGTCGATTGGGTGTTTGAAGTTGGAGAGAATGGATCGGATTTGGCTTATGGGTGGGAGAGGAAGATAGGCACCCCATTTATAGGCCTGTGGGTGGGAAAAGAAGATAGAAAGGATGAGAATTGTGCGTGTGTGAATCCGAACGCGTGTGGGTATCCGGGCGCGTGTGTGTATCCATTATGCTTTGCACTCTTAAATTTTTGCACAAAAACGATGCATGGGGCGCGTGCATGCATTTGAATCACTGCATAACTCTTTGACCGGACGGTGCATCTGACTCACTGACCTGAACCACCTAGCTGACCTCGCTAGCCTAGCATGCCTCGCTCGCCTCGCTCACATGCATGCACGTCGCAGCCTATGCACGTCGCAGCCTCCCGCGCATGCAAACCCACGTCGCAGCCTATGCACGTCGCCGCCTCCCATGCATGCATGCAAGGCCTGGAAAGACCGAGACGGGCTAATTAGTGCGGTCTCAGGCCCATACAACGAGACGGCCCAACGGTCCATCCAGCGCGCTCGATATTTATTTTTAAAAAAGAATCTCCCAGCCAATCAAATTGCATCTCACGGATCGCCCCCCTCCTCCCCGCAGATTCCTTCTAGAAGGTTTAGATCGACGGCCCTTGTTCAATGCTAGGGTTAGATGAACGGTCCTGGTTCAGCGCTAGGGTTAGTGGGGTTTGGGAGGGGTTTGGAGCAGCCAAAGCTATGTTTGACCAGATTTCAAATGAGCATAATAAATTAAATAAAAATCAGAAAAATAAAAAACCTGCGCACATAGTCTTCTTATGTCATATACTAACGATTTAAGTTGATAAACAAGGTTTACATACATTTAAACGATAAGTTCATGTATATTGTATGATATCTCGAGTATCTCAAACTCTCTTGTATGAAGTGAAGAGAAGTGTTTTGGGGAAATAAACATGAAAATTTCAAAAAACTCACCACAACTTCATTTTAGAGTGACTAAGAAGGATCCAGGCTTAGTTTTTCATTTTGATGTTTTACACTTGTTTAAATCTTGGTCAAAGTTAAGTTTGACCAGAATTCAAATGAGCAAAACAAACTTAAAAAAATCAAAAAATGGAAAAACCAACGCACATAGTCTGTATATATAGAATATAGAATATATGTTTAGGAAAGTTATTTGGCTGATTTAGATAAGGCCGAAAAAAACCTTGCTTAGAAATGAGGCCGTTTACCCTACCTTTGGACCCCTCATTTTAGCACATTTTTCATGAAAATTTCAAAAACCTCACCACAGCTTCATTTTGGATTGACTAAGAAGGGTCCAGGCTTAGTTCTTCATTTTGATGTTTTAGACTTGTTTAAATCTTGGTCAAAGTTAGGTTTGACCAGAATTCAAATGAGCAAAACAAAATTCAAAAAAATAAAAAAAAGGAAAAACCATGTGCTCATTCAAACATCATCCAACAGATTTAAACATCATGTCAAACATAGTTCTAACATAGGTCCAACATCATCCAACAGAAATACGACATTATTCATAATGTTTCATAATTATTCATATATAGCGTTCGGGCTTCTGTCTGTTCCTTGAGCTTCTTGCCATCACTTTGCTCCTCGTGCACCTTGTGCTTATTGCTTCTTCTCTTCTCCTCTTGGTTGTCGGTACCTTGTGCGTCTTCTTCAAACCTATCACAGAACTGTGCAAAACATAAAGGGTAATGAGATCATGTCAAGTGACCCATAAATGTACAGTAGTATTTGACCCTTGCAAGATTTACATACCTAGCAGAACTCACAACAACAGAAGGTTGGTCACCATTTGGAGCCTCACTTGGATCATCATTTGGAGCCTCACTTGGATCACCATGATCATCATTTGGAGCCTCACTTGGATCACCATGATCACTATTTGGAGCCTCACTTGGATCACCATGATCACTATTTGGAGCCTCACTTGGATCATTATTTGGAGCCTCACTTGAATCATTATTTGGAGGATATTTTGGATCATCGTCAAAATCATGCGGCTGTTGACCATCATCATTTTGAACCTCGTCAAAATCCTCATCTGATGCAACCGGCTGCTGTCCATCATTTTCATCATCTATTGAGGCAACCGGCTGCTGACCAACATTTTCATCAAAGCCTTCATCGAAACTCTCTCCGAATGCTGGATCTACTGTGTTATCACAATACTTACCAAAATGACCAGACCCACCACATCTTGTGCACTTACGCTTCCTCGCTCCAAGTCAGCTCCTTCGCTGCGAGGTCTGATTCGACTCTTCCTTGGTCTACCTGCTGCTCTTTTCAGAACTGGAGCGCAAAGCTTGAATCCAGGGTCCACCATGTCCCATTGTTGTTTTCCCTCCATAGCAGGCAAGGCATAAGCATATGTGGCTTTGAACCTTGCAACAGAGTAGTAATCATGCACATACTGCTAAATGTTCCCTGCTGGACCTTGGAGAGAAGTGATGAAAAACAAGGCATGAATGCATGGCAACCCAGTTATCTGCCATTGCCTACAACTGCAAGTTCTAGCTTCTAAATCCACTGGATATCTCCATTCCCTCTTCTCTTTATCCAAATATGATATCTATGTTGTGGTACCTGAGCAAAGAGTCATGTTCATTTCCAAGCCTGTTGTTTTCTGCTTCAGTTCATTCATCACGGCAGGGATGATATGTGGCCCATGAATTTTGACTCGGCTATTCCTGCACGATAATGAAATTTCTGCATGTATTCTATCCTTATCCTGTCCAGCAAATCCACCACATAATGACCCTTTAGTTTCCGGATCATTGAGTTGAAAGACTGTGCTAAATTATTATGCACATAGTCAAGTTTGCTCAGTTCACTGAATTGGCTTCTGGCCCATAACTTGGAGTGGTGTGTTTCCAAGTATTCTTTCACTTTGGGATTCATGTATAACTGCATCAAGTGGTAGTTGTGCTTCTTCACACTACAAGTCAAAGATGGCCATAAATTGTCGGTATACACCTTTCCTTTGAATTTCTTCATGAAATTTGCAGCAAGGTGACGCATGCATTCCCTATGCTCTACTCTAGGGAACACATTGTCCACGGCCACTTCTAAACCTTTGCAGGCATCTGTATGAATGACCAACCCATTGGGATGTGCAATAGCTCGGCGCAGATTATGCAAAAACCAAGTCCAACTCTCCTTAGACTCTGTCTCCAGCACACCGTAGGCAACTAGAAATACAAAGTTGTGTGCATCAACTGCACAAGCTGCTACTAACTGTCCTTTAAACCTCCCTGCGAGAAAAGTGGCATCAATAGCCAAATAAGGCTTGCAACCTGCCAAAAAAACCCGACGACAAGCCTCAAAGCAGACAAAAACCCTCCTAAAGCATTCCTTGGTCTTTGTCACTCCCCTGAATGTGTACTCCACGGTGTGGTGATCAATATCTACAATACTACATGGGCTTGTCCTCTCCACTTCACCTTTGAATGAATACAACAATTGAAAACTTTCCTGCCAGTTACCATAAATAGAATCCATAGCATGTTGTTTACCATTGAACAACCTCATGTATGGTAAATCTATCTTGAATTTATCTTTGATGTTCTTCTGCAATTCCTTTGGACCCACTTGCTGGTTTTCTTTCACCCACTTCTTTACTTCTTCTGCCACCCATCTTGACTTGGTTCTACTGATTGTATCCTTTCTAAGGGTTGATTCCTGGCATGTGTGCTTAACAGGGTTCACTTTGACCTGAACATTAGTGCTATTTCGCATTTTAGATGCGAGCAGCCTCCATGGACAACCCTCAATCGAACAGTGCACTCTGTAACATACTTGATCGCTCTTGTCAACTTTGAATGTACGTTCTACCTTGATGCAGTATGTCACAAGTGCATTTCTACACTCATTCATGGATGCAAAAACTGTACCTTCTTCCATATGAGGGTTCAAAGGGTCCCATTCAACAGCTGCAAGGTCTTCGTCCTCACCCACCACGTCATCATCCACACAGACTGCATTGTGAGCCTCATCTTGGTTATCAGCCCGAGGTGCCCATCGTAAATTCCGAATAACATCAGAATATAACTTCTCTTCATCAACCCCAGAATTGTAGTCATCAGGCTCCACTTCAAGGGGGACCCTACTGCTGTTGCCCACACTTGTCGAGCCACCACGTCGCCGTGCACCAACTGAACTGTTCTGGCTAGAGATGCCATTACAACGACTTGGTTCTCCCCAAGATGTTGCACCCTCATCCTAGGTCCAAATGCCTGCTCAAGCACATCAACTTGCAGCCTCACATGAAAATTATCTTTCTCTTTATGCCTAACAAACATGGTAGCTAGCTCTTCATCATTACTAACTGTCACCCATTTCTTTTCCCCATCATAGTATTTGTATACCACTTCATCAAGCAAACCCCAAGGATATTGGCTACAAATTACCTCCCCAAATTGTTTGAAACTCCAATTACTAGCCATTGGCAACCAATAATCAAAACCTCCTTGGTATTTCTTCTGATCCTTTGCATCGAACGTGTACTGGTCCCTTCTAATGTGCATCAAGAAAGCAAACCACAACTCCATCCTAACCGGCGAAAAACAGAGACGCAATCAGCACACTAATTGGGCAAACCTACTCGAATCGAGTGTTCAAATGCACAACTAAGCTCAATCTAAACAGGAGGCGGGACTCACCCCTCGGGAACCCAGTCGTGGACGCGGCGAATCTCCGGCCCGATGCCTGCCTCGCCAAATACTCCGGGGTCGCCGCTGCTCTCCATTTCGCCCTAGGGTTCTTCCTCTTAGTTCAAATAGCTCCAGCATCCCCCCACCTTTGAGCGCTCCGATGGGGCGCACGAAAGGAGGCTGCGCCACGGGTCGAGCAGGTGGCGGGCGCCCCACCCGTGGCGTCGCAGGAAGGTGGCGGGCGTCGCAGGTAGCCGTGGAGCGTAGGCGCAGGACAGTAGTGGTGGAGTAGGCGTGCAGCTGGTGGCGGGGCAGGTGCTGGCCACGACGCAAGTGGCGGCGGCGGCGCAGGTCAGCCGGCCAGCGGGGAAGTGGATGGGCAGAGTGAGCTACGAATGATTTGGGGATTTAGTTGCACGGGCCTACATGTCATCTCTGGACCCACGTCCATGCAGTCCCACGTGTAAGATCCGGACCCACAACCACTAACGTTGGCGGACGGAATGGACTCAAATATGACCGTTTGGCCTGGTCATAGTAGCTGTGCATGGACTAGGGGCAAAATTGACCACAATTTGCATCTGAGGGCAAAACTGAGCACAGAGACACCACTGAGGGCAAAAGGATAATTAACCTCAAATAAATATTTAGACAAAACCTAAATATTTATAATGGTCAATAGCAGACAAACATATGCATCAACTATATAATAATTCCAAACGAACAAACATTATGAACCATACTAGTTAAGCAATCAAACGTCATTCAACTACATGAGTTGAAATGATCTAGGTCTAGCGCTAAAACAACATTAAAATGGAATAGGATCAACTCCATTATATCAACCAATTCATGGTCAAACAGTTAACAAGAAACTATACAACACATGGAACAAATGGATGCACAGCGATCCTAGGCATGATATGATTAAGAGTAACAATCAACCAAGAATAACTATTTGGATGAATCCAAATACTTATAATGGTTAACAACAATCAAAGACTAAACATAAATCATAAAAACTATTAGCAAACATTTCTATAAAAGAAGACAAACCAATACTAACCAAAGTAGAAACTAATTAAACAACTTAATAATAACACACATCTCACACAATACATGTGAGTATAGATTCACTAGATGTATAAGCATAACACAAGCATGACACATACGAGTGATCATGATAAGATATTAAACTAGAATATGGTCTTACTACTAAAGAACAACTAATATTCAAGTAACCACTAGCAATAAGATTACCACTTCATGCTTACATAACAGATCAAACTATGCACACTAAGCATATGAGGAAGATACAACTCAACTAACATGAAAGGTAAACTATCTTAAGCACGTGCTAAACTATCGCAACAAGACCCAACACTCCTGAGGCTACCATAAGATCAAAGTGATCATCCATAAGAACGCACAAGAGACTAAGTACTCAACTATATTACATAGATAAAACAAGACATGAAAGATCACTTACATGAGTGACAACTAGACATATAACAATGCAACAAGTAGATATGAAGAAGTCTAGGCATACAAAAATGTAATAGTAAGGTAGACTAGATATAACACTAAGCATGGATGATCATGACGCAAGATGCCAAACTATGCTACCAGTAGAATACAACTTATAACTATGACATAACTTAGTTGATATCAACTAACATGACTATCAAGAATGGCATTAGCACACAACACTATCATGCTAGTTGTGACTTACAAGCAAAAGGAAAAAACATACTAAGCAAGTACACATCTAGGTCATGGCATCAATCACATCAAGCAGTGTGCTATACTAGCATGAATAACATGAAGACATGTATTTTTACCTAGTACAACCTAGACTTGGTAATACATAACTGGACAACCTAGGCATCATAGAAATCACGGGTTGTTACACACATGTTATGCAATCTATTTATACAATCCCAACAACATGGCATAGTATTGATCAACCAAGAAGTTGCTCAATAAAAGAATGTACAAGATCAACAAATTACTATAATGTAAATCAAGGCTAATCATATGTGTAGTCATTCAACGCAAACTAGAAATGATATAGTACATGATACGCATACAACCAAACATTCATTCTACTATAAGCAATTGTTAACACGGCATGGCAATAAACTAATATAAATAAACACACATGATAATCATCAATATGCAATAAACTAGTTTTATTCCATCAGAGTGATTCTATATAGCAATACAAATATGAATGACATAAAGCATCCAACCATGAAATCATGGATAACAAACATCTAGAAAGAAGAGGAACAACTTGAGAATTATATTCTACGCAACAAACTATAATGCACTCATTTCCAATCAACAAGGCATTTTATTTGACATTTAGCATAAAGAAAACTATGCAAAACACCTACAAATGATGCCTAATAACTATTAGAGGCATGCCATGATTTCAAACCAATAAAACGAACATGCGACATGGACGGAAATGAATATGTAAATCATATCTAAGATATCACCATGCTAAACAAAATTAAATAGTCAAGGTATGAAGTATTTCATCAGTCGATAAACAAAGCAAAGCTTAGAATGATCTTACAAATTATATACATGGCGAACGTTCACCAAATATTGTACGCATGCATAAGAAAGGACACCATGACGCATAAAATGATATCAACACGAGACAACACACAAAACTATATTTAGTAACTCAAACAAAATCTAAACAAAACACTAAACATGGGAATAATTCCTAAAAAAACATTACACATGCATAAAAATAATTATATGTGGTCACACACATTATCGAGCCAAAACAATACATACAACAATTGTACTAATTTCAACAAGAGTAAAATAAATCTAATAAATCACATGACACACAAATTAAGAGATATCTAGCATACACTCATAAGAATATCAAGAACACATGAAAATAACATACTAGTATAGAATTTAACCATACTCGAAAGACCATTGAATTCTAAAAAAACGAGTATGATTATATCTATTCTACCGTTCACAAGATAGAACCAACAATCTAACTCCACCACTGAGTTTCTACAGCCACAAGATACATTTCATATATTGACCACAAGATCATTCGATGTACAGAAAACAAAAAAGACAAGTCGATGCCATCAAATCGAATTCGGTTTTGAACACACACGGCCAACAACATAGATAGGTTGAATCATGATGTCTAAGGGATACACTAGGTGATGACAAGTACGCGTGCAAAAGGAATTTGATAGAAGCTCACCAAGTTTGACGGAACGGTGCGATGAACTGGACGAACAATGTAGACGGACATGTGAAATTCTTCGCGTGTGATCTACAGAACACATTCCTTCTTCTCTGAATGGAGCTGCGGCATGGAGGAGTATCATCTGGCGCAAGGATTTGGATGGGGATGGCCTCCTTCATCAGGGTCGAGCACCGGTGTCCATGGAGCACCATTTGTTTGCAGAGTGTTCTGGAGAGAAAAGAGGAAGGGAGAGGCAGGAGTTTGTGCGGGGTGGAAGAAGAGGTGGAGGCGCACAATAAGGAGGGGCTGCAGTTTTGGGAACTGATGGGATTTATGGGAAAGAGGGAGGGATGTTTCTCTTATGTACGTGTGGCTGTATGTTTCTTCTATGTGTGTGTGGGTGGAGGGAGCGTACATAGGAAGGAAGAGGAAGGAGAATAGGCGCTGGTTGGGAGAGAAAGGAAGTTGAGAGAAATAGGCAGGGAGGAGGAATTAAAAGAAGGGCATCAGTTAACATGCGTGGTGGCTGTTGAGGTTTCCTCTTCTGTTTTTTTTTTTTTTGAAATAAGGTTTCCTCTTCTGTTAGTTGTGAACGTGAACGTACAGGAAGGAGAGGAGGTGCTCGCTAGGAGAGCTGGGTGTTAGGCCCAGTTTGGCTAGGCCCAAGTGGGACAGAAAGAAAAATAAAAGTTGGCCTTTGGCCCATTCGTGTTGAGAGAACAGGGAATAAAAAAATAAAGTTGTTGTAGAAGGGACCTCCTATGTGCCGCGTTATGCGGCAAACTGGCGAAGCTTCGCAGAGGCGTCGAACCAACGGGCCGGCCCAGGTAGCCAACCCCGCAAAGCGATTTTTTTTAAAGAAAACGATTTGCGCTTCGCGCTGGGCTCTAACTCGCGACGCTTCCTCGTCTATTCACGAACCATGCCGCTGGAGTTGAACACCTTCTGTGACAATTTCGTAGCGCAATCATTTAAGTAGCGGGACTCGCATAAAATTCCTAAAAAAGATGGACTCATAAGGTTTCGAACTCAGCACCTCCTGTGGTCAAGAAGTGGTAAATAACCACTGCAATACATAATTTTGCTGTCTAAATGTTGCAGCGCCGCTTATAATAACTGTAAAAGGAGACAGATCTATTTCTTCCTTTGAGAATTTTGAATGCGTTACTATTTAGGAAAGCAAATATTTATTGAATAAAAAATATTTCAAAATTGTGAACAAATTTACAAAGTTGGAAATATTAGAAAAGTGAACATTTTGTGGAAGAGTCAAACAATTTTCAATCTTGAACAAATTTTAGAAAAGAGGGAAAATTTTGAACAAATTTGAAAACATTAACATTTTTCCAAAATGTGAACATTTTTGGAATAAATGGAACATTTAGTGAAACTCTGAACAAAAATCTGAAAAGCGAACAATTTTGGCATATGTGAACAATTTATGAAACTGTGAACAATATTAGGGAGAGGCAAGCTTTTTATGAATATCTTGAACTTTCTTTCAATTTGTGAACAAAATTCGAGAAATCAAGAACTTTTCTGAACTTTTGAACACTTTTGTAAATCCCGAACAAAAATGTAGAACCAATATTTTTTGAATCCTGAACATATTTTCCAATTGTGAAGACTTTTAGAACAAGTGAACATTTATTTAACAATTTGAAAAAAACTCAAATTTCTTTTTTATTAAAGAGAACAAATTTTGAAAAAAGTGACCATTTCATGAAAATTTGGAAACCTCTTGAACAATTTTGAAACCTGAACATTTTCTGAAATTCCCAAACGATTTTTAACCAGTGAACAAAATTTGAAAACAGGACCAATTTTTGGGATTCAAAATAATTTCAAACCACAAATATTTTGGGAAAACTCCTGAACCTATTTTGAATTTGTGAACAGATTTCAGAAAATGGGAACATTTTTTGAAAAAATGAACTATTCAAAAAATCCTGAACATATTTGGAACGTATTTTTTTTTTGATTTCTGAACAAAATTGAAAAAAGGAAAATTCAGAAATTCTGAATTCAAACTTTTTCTAAAATAAAAAAAGAGAAAGAAAAAAGAATATAATAGAAAAAGAAGCAGAAAAAGGGAAATAAATACTTGAAAAGGAAGAAAGAAGAAAAGAAAAGAAACAGAAACACAAAATTTTGAAAATCATGAAGATATTTTTTATTTTTACACCAAAGTTAGAAACGGAGAACAATTTTGAAATTTCCAAACAAATTTGAATCTTGAACAGTTTTTGAATACGTGAACAAAATCTGGAAACAAGAACAATTTTTGAAAGCATGAACATTTTTTAAAATCCCGGTCATTATTTGAAAAGTCCCAAAAAAATGAACAAAAACATTCCAAACAATTTTTGGAAAATGAGAACAATTTTTGAAATGCCCGATTTTTTTTAAATGCGAACATTATTTGAATTTATGAACAAGTTTTGAAAGCATGAAATTTTTTACAAAATTGGAAATATTTTATAAGTACTAATTCTTTTTCAGTTTGTGAACAAAATTTGAAACCTGATTTGTTTTTTAAAAATGGACTTGAAATGTAAAGGAAACGACAAAAAGAAATAGAAAAGGAAAAAAGAAATAAAAAAGAGAAAAAAAAGAAATAGAAAAACCGACAAAAGAAGAAAAACGATTTAGGGAACCTTCTAGAAGTTTCCCAAAACCAGAAAAACCGGGCTGGGAACCTCTAGAAGGTTCCCAAAACCGGAAGTGCCCCAATTGATTAACGGGCCGGCCGACGTTAGCGCTTCTATCACCAGCTGTGTGCGTTGCGTCACATTTCGACGCAACGAGCGGCAAATAGGGAATTCCATTGTAGAATGGGCTTAGAAAATTTGGCCTAGAGTTTAACAGATGGAAAAGAATTGACTTCTCTTTTTGTGGAAAATATAGAGAACTAATAGAAGCGGAAACAGATATCAAACAATCCAAGAAATCCACGAAAATGCAGACTTACATGTTTAAATGTGATGAAGACAAAAGATAAAACCCAATTAGAAGAAAAGAACAAAATTCAAATTTAATTTAAGTTTGCATCAGGTCAAATAAAATCCTCCAAATTATAAAAGTCCAATTTAAGCTTGTTAGCAAATAAAAAAAATGAAATTTTCTCGCCCTGATTTTTGGAAAAAAAAATTCTTGAACATTCCGAGAATCAGGATGTTAGAGAAAGCATACACGCAAATTTTTAGGCAATCCTCTTATGATAAGATTGATAACTCTAAGATTGCGGGTCATGTCAAGATACTCATCAGGGGTAGGATGCAAGGGATCAAGAGGTGGTGCACAAGGGCTAGCAATGTACTTGTTCAAATCATATTCATTGAAAATCTCAAGCATCTCATTTTCCTAAGCATTAAAGAACTCTCCGTCAAGCATAGGCACTCTACGTCTAATACTCCCAATAATAGACTCATCCATCTTCCTCCAATGGTGATTAAACTAAAGCAATGGAGACCAATGCTTTGATACCAATTGAAAGGATCGAGAAGAGGTGTTTAGAGGGGGGGGGTAATTAGACCCTCAACAAGCAAAAGTAACAGTTTTTTAGTTCTTCAAGTTGAGGTTGAAAACTAGCATAATTTGAAACATTCCCAACACACTTCAAGCAAGCATGTAAAGAGTATAAGCAGCAGAAAGAGTAAAGCTTGCAAGAAAGTAAAGGGATGGAATTGGAGTTTGCAAACACAACGAAAGACACAAAGATTTTTAACGTGGTTCCGATAGGTGGTGCTATCCTACATCCACGTTGATGGAGACTTCAAGCCACAAAGGGTAACAGTTGCGCGAGTCCACGGAGGGCTCCACCCACGAAGGGTCCTCGAAGAAGCAACCTTGTCTATCCCATCATGGCCATCGCCCACGAAGGACTTGCACTACTGCAGAATGCTGCTAAAGCAACACTACGATCAGAGACCCTTCGAAAAACTGTGTGCGATGCAATAATCACAAACGGTGGTGTCAGAGAACTGTCAAAAATGTCCAAAACGTTTGCGATGACGGATGGATCAAATATGGTTCAGAATTTAGTTGTGTGTGTGATGCAGGGCGTACGGTTCAGTTCAATTAACTGTTTGCGATTAGGTGGAACAAAAGAAATGGGCAGCCAAGTGAAGGCGTGTGCGATACACAACATACGGTTCACTAGGATGAACTATTTGTGAGTAGGCAACACAAAAGAAACGATCAGGCAGGTCAAGGTGTGTGCGATATACGACATGCGGTTCACTCGGATGAACTGTTTGCGTTGAGAGACAAGAGAACCAAAATGGTTCAATATAACAAGATATGTGTGATACTTGGCAAACAGGTTTGTAATCAGAAATATGTGCGAAGACCGATAATAACATAGACGATTGCTTCTAATAAGACGTATGTGATATGCTCTGTCTACACAACATGTATTGGTCATTGGGGGACGGACGGTCATCCGGATACGCCATAAGGATGAGAAGAGGCATCCTATATCAGCAAGGACTAGTTGTTCCACCAGTAGCTCATCTAAGAGAACTCTCAAGTTAAGTGTGCTCAGGCTAGAGTAGCCATGGGATGGGTGACTGGATGGGAAGTTGTGTTGATGTTAAATTAACTAATAGGATGGGTCATATTGGTCAAATGACCGAAATGACCCATTCCCTCAACTAATTTAACCTCGAGGTCCTTGTTTTTTATTTTTATTTTATTTTTAACATATGTTAAAGAAGGTCTACCGCATTACTTTTTGACAATGTGTATATGTGGCACACAGTTGATCCATCCGACCTGATTGTGATGGAATAAGCCGTGTGTGTTGTGGGCAAACGCTTGCTAGTGTAAAACCGTTTGCGATTGATGAATTAATCATCGACGGTTTCCCTAGTGTGGTCCATGTTCATCTCATCATTATCTACTTATTGTGCTAGCTCGATGTTCCTTTATATTGTAAGTTTTCATTAATTGATGGCGTTCTATGAACACGCCATCGTTTGTCGCCATTTCCTCACCTGTTTCCCGCCACCTAGCGATATTGCACATAAACCTAGGCGCGGCGCGACGCACAGAGGCAACAAGCGCAACCTGTAGCACATCCATCTTTTCCAAGCATGCCAAAGCACCAAAGCGCCGCCTCTGCCATCAACCTCGTCGACGAGGAAAACCAGAAGGCGCCACGGCCCGTTGAGGCCACTGCGCTCCCCGACAACGCGATGGACGACGCTGTGACGCGTGTCATCGCCAGGGTTGAGCAGACCTTTGGTGCATGGCGCTTCAGCGCCGTGGATCAAGATAGGCATGTCAGCGCCGAGAGGCTGCAGCTCGCCGCACAACATGATCGATGGTGCGCCGCAGAGAAAGCTAGGCGCGTCCTCACTGATAGGCTGCGGCTCGCCGCACGACAAGAGCGTTGGAGCACTGCAGAGCGAGAGGCGCGGCGCGCCACACAGCAAGAGCGGATCCATCTGCGCTTGCCTGCTGTCGATAGGGCGTCGCAGCTGGGTACACGTCCCGTCAGTACCCCCATTCCTCGCCAGGAGTGGGCACATGCCCTCTGCGTCGTACTTGCACTAGAGGCCGACCGCGCCGTACTTGCACCGCACACTCGCCGCGCCGTTCGCATGGGTCGCGCCGTTCGCCTTGTCTGTGGCCCGCTTAATGCCAACGCGCTGGTCGGTAGGCTCGACCGCCTCCTTGGCCCAGGTGTCCACCTGGGTGCAGCAGAGGAACATGGCCGTCGCGTCCTCGAGGTGGTGATCTCCGATGAAATAGCCAACTTGGAGATCGGGATCGCACTCCAGATGTACCGCGAGTGTGTCGACCGCTTGGACGAATGCCTGCACGAGTTCAGGCAGAGCCAAGAGCTACCGTAGGCAAGGGCTGCTGGTCATGGTCTCATGGACGCGTTTTATTTTGTTGAGTCGTTTTGGCGTGGATAGCTATATATTCACAGCAATCATACTATTGCTCTATTTATTGCTTTGTTTCAATGTGTGTACTCCGTTTTTCGTTCTTATATGTTCTGTTTCAATGTGTATCTATACGCTTTCCATTCTGTATATGTGGATGATAATAGATAGATTTAAATTAGTATACAAAAACAGATAGAAAATGGAATTCATAATATATATATATATAATATTAATTGTTCATTAGTTCATCACATAATATATATAATATCATCATATTTATATGATGATACTTAACTAATAGGTACAATGCATAAAATTAAAAATGAACAATACTAAAACTAATAAGACCTCCTGGGGCCAGCATTCCGGCAGCCCCTCGCCAGCATCTCCCTGGTGCACGGCGTCTTCCTAGACGGAGGCAGTACTCTGCCTCCTCCGCCTCACAGCGCTTGACGTGTCGATCTGCCTCTTGCAGGCAGACGTGCGCGAACGATCTTGCCATTTAGTTGGGCGCCCACCGGAGCTCCTCATAGGTGGCACGCTGGAGCTTATCACCTCAGCTCCACGCAGCGATGAGGCGCCTAGCGCCTCTTGCCTTCCTCGCGAAGTACCCGTCTTCGTACTCCTCCTCTGCACGACGATGCGCCTGCCCTCAAAAGCTCTGCCGCCTCCTTTTTCCAGGCAGCATCATGGGCTTCACAGGCCGCCTGGTACCTGGCATCCTCCTCTGCCATCTCCTTCTTGAAAGCCACTTGCCTGGCTTTCTCAGCCGACGACAGCACTTCCGAAGACAAAGATCATACTGGCCCCAAAACAAATCCAAAGTTGGGGGGTCCGACACAACCTCATCCAGCGACGCGTAGGTGTCCTCATCGCTGCTCTTCGAGTGAGCCTCCTCGGGGGTGGCGACTCCTCGTCGGCGGGTGGGCAGACCGGTGGCACCATGGCAGAGATTTGAGAGAGAGAGAGAGAGAGAGAGAGAGGCCGAGCAAGGAGAGGATCTAGATGAGAATGCAGGTGGGATGACGTGAGCAAGGTAGTATTTATTGGCGGCCAGAATCTAGATCGCCGGGAACAGTACATGCACCGGTCGCCGGAATTTACATGTACTGTAGTGTGAATTACACACGATGCGCGTAGCAAAATCCGTGTGTGAACATAATAGTTGACGGTTCCCAATGCAGAATCGTGTCTGATTAATAAAGCCCGCCACCACCTTCCAAAACTCGAGGCGCGAAATAGAGTGCTAATCGTGTGGGGCCGATTGTCTTGCCAGATTTTAGATTTTCTTTTTTGAACACAAGATATTTACATCGTCTGATGATTTTTGAACTCGCACACAAGTACACAAATGTGATTTTTCAAACCGTTATGGTTAGCCGTTGCATGTATATGTAGTTCAAATTTGAATTATGGTCATTAAATGGCTAGGAAATCACTTCAATGTCTTCAAAAGTTCAAATGACCCCTGAAATTTTCCAAATTTTCACATGACAGTTAGTATCAGTGCACATTACACGTAGAAATTTTTTGAAGGCCGTAAGAGGAAGCTATCTGCCGTTCATCATTAAACATGCATCGTTCCCTCTCGGAACCACAAGCCTTCTAGTGAGTTTCTCTGGTTTGTGAGGGGTGTGTGTCCAAACTTTCGTCAAGCAAGCCAATTTTTATACCACATCATCTTGGTGGCATGACATTACACCAAGCAAGGTTTCATGTTTTTCAAATCATTTTTTAATTTTTTGGAATAACAATGCCATGGCACTCTATGCATGTACATGCATGTGTCCATGCTGTGAGACCAATATGTTTGAAAATTCCTTCTAATTTACTGCACATGGAATTAACTCACACATAGGTACACAAATATGATTTTTAAACCGTTATGGTTAGCCGTTGCATGTACATCTAGTTCAGATTTGAATTACGCACGATCATTAAATGGCTAGGAAATCATTTAAATCTCTTTAAAAGGTCAAATGACCCCTGAAATTTTCCAAAATTTCACATGGTAGTTAGTATCAGTGCACATTACACGTAGAAATTTTTTGAAGGCCGTAAGAGGAAGCTATCTGTCATTCGTCATCAAACATGCATTGTTCCATCTCAGAACCACGAGCCTTCTAGTGAGTTGCTCCGATTGTGAGGGGTGTGTGTCCAAACTTTCGTCAAGCAAGCCAATTTTTGTACCACATCATCTTGCTGGCATGACATTACATCAAGCAAGGTTTCATGTTTTTCTGATCATTTTTTAATTTTTTGGAATAACAATGCCATGGCACACCATGCATGCACATGCATGTGTCCATGCCGTGAGACCAATATGCTTGAAAATTTCTTTCTAATTTACCGCACATGGAATTTACTCGCACAAAAGTACACAAATATGATTTTTCAGACCGTTATGGTTAGCCATTGCATGTACATCTAGTTCAAATTTGAATTACGTACGGTCATTAAATGGCTAGGAGATCACTTAAATCTCTTTAAAAGGTCAAATGGCCCATGAAATTTTCCAAATTTTTCACATGACAGTTAGTATCAGTGCACATTACACTTAGAATTTTTTTTGAAGGCCGTAAGGGGAAGCTATTCACCGTTCGTCATCAAACATGCATTATTCCCTCTCGGAACCACGGGCCTTCTAGTGAGTTGCTCTGGTTTGTGAGGGGTGTGTGTCCAAACTTTCGTCAAGCAAGCCAATTTTTGTACCACATTATCTTGATGGCATGACATTACATCAAGCAAGGTTTCATGTTTTTCTGATCATTTTTTAATTTTTTGGAATAACAATGCTATGGCACCCCATGCATGTACATGCATGTGTCCATGCTGTGAGACCAGTATGTTTGAAAATTCTTTCTAATTTACTGCACATGGAATTAACTCGCACACAAGTACACAAATATGATTTTTCAAACCGTTATGGTTAGCCGTTGCATGTACATCTAGTTTAAATTTGAATTGCGTACGGTCATTAAATGGCTAGGGAATCGCTTAAATCTCTTTAAAAGGTCAAATGACCCCTGAAATTTTCCAAATTTTCACATGACAGTTAGTATCAGTGCACATTACACGTAGAAATTTTTTGAAGGCCGTAAGAGGAAGCTATCTGCTGTTCGTCAGCAAACATGCATTGTTTCCTCTCGGAACCGCGAGTCTTCTAGTGAGTTCCTCCGGTTTGTGAGGGGTGTGTGTCTAAACTTTCATCAAACAGGCAAATTTTTGTACCACATCATCTTGGTGGTATGACATTACCTCAAGCAAGGTTTCATGTTTTTAATTTTTTGGAATTTAAATGCCATGGCACTCCATGCTTAATTGTGTCATAGCCGTTAGACCAATATGTTTAAAAATTCTTTCCAATTTACTGCACGTGGAATTAAATCACACACAAGTACACAAAATATGAGTTCTTAAACCGTTTTGGTTAGCTGCTGCATGTACATGTAGTTAAAATTTTAAATTACAGTAATTAAACGGCTAGAAAATCACTTAAATGTCTTAAAAGGTCAAATGACCCCTGAAATTTTCCAAAATTTGACATGACAGTTGTATTAGTACTACAAATATTCTCGTACATTTAAAACACTATCAGTTGCCACTTTACTCCAAATTCGTCTTTCACAACTAATAAAAAATATCTACAACATCACACAGTTGTTTTGTAGGAATCGTTTGCGATGAAAAAATCTGGGTCCTCCTTAAGCTTCGCCGGCTCGTCTGCTCCAGTGCTGGCAACCCCCGAATCCACAAATCCCGATCCCCATTCTAGCACCCCCTTATTGCAAAGATGACGCCGTGGAAACGCTTCGTAAAGGCCCGTACGATGGCCGCGTCCCCCCCCCCCCGAGCGCCACCGCCTGCGCTGGGAGTGCGGCCACCTACACCAAGAGTGCCGCCGTATCCGCATTGAGCGCGACCGCTTCCGCCGAAAGGGCGTCTGCGGCAGCCGACAAGGTAGCTGCAGCAGCCGAGATGGCTGTAGCTGCTGCTGCAAACGCCGAGAGCGCTCGAGCTACAGCCCCTTCCGCCGATGTCGCCCTGGCTCCGATCGAGTCCATCCACGCCAAAATATTCCAGGCTACCTCGGAATCTAGCATGCAACCCACGTCCGAAAAGGCGGCGGTGGCCATGGAGCACCTGCTTCCTCATGAGGTCGTCGAGCGGGAGCTGGAGATGCAGGAGGCAGCGGAGATTGAGGAGTGAAGGAAATATGCCCTAGAGGAAATAATAAAGTTATTGTTTATTTCCTTAATTCATGATAATTTTTTATTATTCATGCTAGAATTGTATTAACCGAAAACTTAGTACATGTGTGAATACATAGACAAAACATATATTCCTTAGTATGCCTCTACTTGACTAGCTCATTAATCAAAGATGGTTATGTTTCCTAACCATAGACATGTGTTGTCATTTGGTGAAGGGGATCACATCATTAGGAGAATGATGTGATGTACTTGACCCATCTGTTAGCTTAGTATTATGATCGTGTTAGTTTCATTGCTACTGCTTTCTTCATGACTTATACAAGTTCCTCATACTATGAGATTATGAAACTCCCGAATACCGGAGGAACATTTTGTCTGCTACCAAATTTCACAACATAAAAGGGTGATTATAAAGGTGCTCTACAAGTGTCTCCGAAGGTGTTTGTTGGGTTGGCAAAGATCGAGACTAGGATTTGTCACTCCGTGTTTCGGAGAGGTATCTTTGGGCCCTCTCGGTAATACTCATCATTATAAGCCTTGCAAGCATTGTGATTAATGAGTTAGTTGCGGGATGAAGTATTACGGAACGAGTAAATAGACTTGCCGATAACGAGATTGAACTAGGTATTAAGATACCGACGATCGAATCTCGGGCAAGTAACATACCGATGACAAAGGGAACAACGTATGTTGTTATGCGGTTTGACCAATAAAGATCTTCGTAGAATATGTAGGAACCAATATGAGCATCCAGGTTCCTCTATTGGTTATTAACCGGAGACGTGTCTCGGTCATGTCTACATAGTTCTCGAACCCGTAGGGTCCGCACGCTTAACGTTTGATGACGATTGATACTATGAATTTATGTGATATGTTGCACCGAAGATTGTTCGGAGTCCCGGATGTGATCACAGACATAACGAGGAGTCTTGAAATGGTCGAGACATAAAGATTGATATATTGGACGACTATATTCGGACACCAGAAGTGTTCCGGAGAAGTTTCAGATAAAACCGGAGTGCCAGAGGGTTACCGGAACCCCCTGTGGAACTAATGGGCCTCATTGGGACCTATTGGAGAGAGAGAGAGGGGCCGGCCAGGGCAGGCTGCACGCCCCTCCCCCTGAGTCCGAATAGGACAAGGAAGGGGGGTGGCGCCCCCTTGCCTTCCCTCTCTCCCTCTCCTTCCTCCCTCCTCCCTTCCCCAAGTTGGAAACCTACTAGGAATAGGATTCCTAGTAGGAATCCTACTTGGGGCGCGCCCTACAGGGGCCGGTCGGCCTCCCCCCTTGATCCTTTATATACGGGGGCAGGGGGGCACCCTAGAACACACAAGTTGACAATTGTTTTAGCCGTGTGCGATGCCCCCTTCCACATTTACACACCTCGATCATATCGTCGTAGTGCTTAGGCGAAGCCCTGCGCCGATAACTTCATCATCACCGTCACCACGCCGTCGTGCTGATGAAACTCTCCCTTGGCCTCAACTGGATCAAGAGTACGAGGGACATCTCTGAGCTAAACGTGTGCTGAACACAGAGGTGCCGTACGTTCGGTGCTTAGATCGGTTGGGTCACGAAGACGTTCGACTACATCAACCGCGTTAACTAAATACTTCCACTTTTGGTCTACGAGGGTACGTGGACACACTCTCCCCTCTCGTTGCTATGCATCACATAGATAGATCTTGCGTGATCGTAGGAATTTTTTGAAATTACCGCGTTCCCCAACAGTGGCATCCGAGCTAGGTCTATGCGTAGATGTTATATGCACGAGTAGAACACAAAGAGTTGTGGGCGATAATAGTCATACTGCTTACCAGCATGTCATACTTTGATTCGGCACTATTGTTGGATGAAGCGGCTCAGACCGACATTACGCGTACGCTTATGCGAGACTGGTTCTACCGATGTGCCTTGCACATATGTGGCTAGTGAGTGTCTGTTTCTCCAACTTTAGTTGAATTGAGTGTGGCTATGCCCGGTCCTTGTTGAAGGTTAAAAAAAACACTTGAGAAAAATCATTGCGGTTTTGATGAGTAGGTAAGAATGGTTCTTGCTAGAAGCCCGTAGCAGCCACGTAAAACTTGCAACAACAAAGTAGAAGACATCTAACTTGTTTTTGCAGGGCTTGCTGTGATGTGATATGGTCAAGCGTGATATGATTTAAATTGTTGTATGAGATGATCATGTTTTGTAACAAAGTTATTGGCAACTGGCAGGAGCCATATGGTTGTCGCTTTATTGTATGCAACCGAATCGCCATGTAATTGTTTTACTTTATCACTAAGCGGTAGTGATAGTCGTAGTAATAATAGTTGGCAAGACGACAACGATGCTACGATGGAGATCAAAGGTGTCGCGCCGGTTATGTTGGAGATCATGACGATGCTTCGATGATGGAGATCATGAGCACAAGATGATGATGGCCATATCATGTCGCATATTTTGATTGCATGTGATGTTTATCCTTTATGCATCTTATTTTGCTTAGAACGTCGGTAGCATTATAAGATGATCCCTTACTAAATTTCAAGGTACAAGTGTCCTCCCTGAGTATGCATAGTTGCTACAATTCGTCGTGCCGAGACACCATGTGATGATCGGCTTTGATAAGCTCTACGTTCACATACAACGGGTGCAAGCCAGTTTTGCACACGCAGAATACTCGGGTTAAACTTGACGAGCCTAGCATATGCAGATATGGCCTCGGAACACTGAGACCGAAAGGTCAAATGTGAATCATATAGTAGATATGATCAACATAGTGATGTTCACCATTGAAAACTACTCCATCTCACGTGATGATCGGACATGGTTTAGTTGATTTGGATCACGTGATCACTTAGATGATTAGAGGGATGTCTATCTAAGTGGGAGTTCTTAAGTAATATGATTAATTGAACTTTAATTTATCATGAACTTAGTACCTGATAGTATTTTGCATGTCTATGTTGTTGTAGATCAATGGCATGTGCTACCGTTCCTTTGAATTTTAATGCATTCCTAGAGAAAGCTAAGTTGAAAGATGATGGCAGCAACTACACGGACTGGGTCCGTAACTTGAGGATTATCCTCATTGCTGCACAGAAGAATTACGTCCTGGAGGCACCGCTAGGTGCCAGGCCTGCTATAGATGCTACTAATGACGTTAAGAACGTCTGGCAGAGCAAAGCTAATGACTACTTGATAGTTCAATGTGCCATGCTTTACGGCTTAGAATCGGGACTTCAAAGACGTTTTGAACGTCATGGAGCATATGAGATGTTCCAAGAGTTGAAGTTAATATTTCAAGCAAATGCCTGAGTTGAGAGATATGAAGTCTCCAACAAGTTCTACAACTGCAAAATGGAGGAGAATAGTTTTGTCAGTGAACACATACTCAAAATGTCTAGGTATCATAATCACTTGACTCAGCTGGGAGTTGATCTTCTAGTTGATTGTGTCATTGATAGAGTTCTTCAATCACTGCCACCAAGTTATAAAGGCTTCATGATGAACTATAATATGCAAGGGATGAACAAGACTATTCCCGATCTCTTCGCGATGCTAAAGGCCGCAGAGGTAGAAATCAAAAAGGAGCATCAAGTGTTTATGGTTAATAAGACTACTAGTTTCAAGAAAAAAGGCAAAGGGAAGAAGGGGAACTTCAAGAAGAACGACAAAAAGGTTGCTTCTCAAGAGAAGAAACCCAAGTTGGGACCTAAGCCTAAAATTGAGTGCTTCTACTGCAAAGGGACTAGTCACTGGAAGCGGAACTGCCCCAAGTATTTGGCGGATAAGAACGATGGCAATGTGAAAGGTATATTTGATATACATGTTATTGGCATGTACTTAACTAATGCTCGCAGTAGCTCCTGGGTATTTGATACTGGTTCTGTTGCTCATATTTGCAACTTGAAACAGGGGCTACAAATTAAGTGAAGATTGGCTAAGGACAAGGTGACGCTGCGCGTGGGAAATGGTTCCAAAGTCGATGTGATCACGGTCGGCACGCTACCTCTACATCTACCATCGGGATTAGTTTTAGACCTAAATAATTGTTGTTTGGTGCCAGCGTTGAGCATGAACATTATATCTGTATCTTGTTTAATGTGAAACGGTTATTCATTTAAATAAGGGAATAATGGTTGTTCTATTTATATGAGTAATATCTTTTATGGTCATGCACCCCTGCTGAGTGGTCTATTTTTGTTGAATCTCGGTAGTAGTGATACACATATTCATAATGTTGAAGCCAAAAGATTGAAGTTTAATAATGATAGTGCAACTAATTTGTGGCACTGCCATTTGGGTCATATCGGTGTAAAGCGCATGAAGAAACTCCATGCTGATGGACTTTTGGAATCACTTGATTATGTATCACTTTGTGCTTGCGAACCATGACTTATGGGCAAGATGACTAAAACTATGTACTCCGGAACAATGGAACGAGCTACTGACTTGTTGGAAATAATACATACCGATGTATGCGGTCTAATGAGTATTGATGCTCGTGGTGGGTATCGTTATTTTCTTACCTTCACAGATGATTTGAGCAGATATGGTTATATCTACTTAATGAAACATAAGTCTGAAACATTTGAAAAGTTCAAAGAATTTCAAAGTGAAGTGGAAAATCATCGTAACAAGAAAATAAAGTTTCTAAGATCTGATCGTGGAGGATAATATTTGAGTTATGAGTTTGGTCTTCATTTGAAACTGTTGGAAATATGCCCTAGAGGCAATAATAAAAGGATTATTATATTTCCTTGTTCATGATAATTGTCTTTTATTCATGCTACAATTGTATCATCCGGAAATCGTAATACACGTGTGAATACATAGACCACAATACGTCCCTAGTAAGCCTCTAGTTGACTAGCTCGTTGGTCAACAGATAGTCATGGTTTCCTGACTATGGACATTAGATGTCATTGACAACGGGATCACGTCATTAGGAGAATGACGTGATGGACAAGACCCAATCCTAAGCATAGCACAAGATCGTGTAGTTCGTTTTGCTAGAGCTTTTCCAATGTCAAGTATCTCTTCCTTAGACCATGAGAACGTGTAACTCCCGGATACCATAGGAGTGCTTTGGGTGTACCAAACGTCACAACGTAACTGGGTGACTATAAAGGTGCACTATAGGTATCTCCGAAAGTGTCTGTTGGGTTGACACGGATCGAGACTGGGATTTGTCACTCCGTATGACGGAGAGGTATCTCTGGGCCCACTCGGTATTGCATCATCATAATGAGCTCAAAGTGACCAAGTGTCTGGTCACGGGATCATGCATTACGGTACGAGTAAAGTGACTTGCCGGTAACGAGACTGAACGAGGTATTGGGATACCGACGATCGAGTCTCGGGCAAGTAACATACCGTCTGACAAAGGGAATAGTATACGGGGTTGCATGAACCCTCGACATCGTGGTTCATCCGATGAGATCATCGAGGAGTATGTGGGAACCAACATGGGTATCCAGATCCCGCTGTTGGTTATTGACCGGAGAGCCGTCTCGGTCATGTCTGCATGTCTCCCGAACCCGTAGGGTCTACACACTTAAGGTTCGGTGACACTAGGGTTGTATGAATATGAGTATGCAGCATACCGAATGTTGTTCGGAGTCCCGGATGAGATCCCGGACGTCACGAGGAGTTCCAGAATGGTCCGGAGGTAAAGAAAACTATATAGGAAGTGATGTTTCGGCCATCGGGAAAGTTTCGGGGTCACCCGGTATTGTACCGGGACCACCGGAAGGGTCCCGGGGGTCCACCGGGTGGGGCCACCCATCCCGGAGGGCCTCAAGGGCCAAAGTGGGGAGGGGAACCAGCCCATAGTGGGCTGGTGCGCCCCCCTTGGCCCACCCCCTGCGCCTAGGGTTGAAACCCTAGGGTGGGAGGGGGGGGGCGCCCCACTTGGCTTGGGGGGTACTCCACCCCCCTTGGCCGCCGCCCCCTTGGGAGATTGGATCTCCCAGGGCCGGCGCCCCCCTGGGGGCCTATATAAAGGGAGGGGGGAGGGGGCAGCCGCACCCTGAAGTTCTGGCGCCTCCCTCCCCTGCTACACCTCTTCCTCCTCCGTCACGTGCTTGGCGAAGCCCTGCCGGAGTGCTGCTGTTCCACCATCACCACGCCGTTGTGCTGCTGCTGGAGCTTTCATCATCAACCTCTCCTTTCCCCTTGCTGGATCAAGACGGAGGAGACGTCACGCTGACCGTACGTGTGTTGAACACGGAGGTGCCGTCCGTTCGGCGCTAGGATCTCCGGTGATAGGATCACGACGAGAACGACTACTTCAACCCCGTTCTTTTGAACGCTTCCGCGCGATCTACAAAGTGGTATGTAGATGCAATCTCTCTCCCATGACTCGTTGCTTAGATGAACTCATAGATGGATCTTGGTGAAATCGTAGGAAAATTTTAATTTTCTGCAACGTTCCCCAACAGTGGCATCATGAGCTAGGTCTATGCGTAGTTCTCTATTGCACGAGTAGAACACAATTTTGTTGTGGGCGTAGATCTTGTCAACTTGCTTGCCGCTACTAGTCTTATCTTGCTTCAGCGGTATTGTGGGATGAAGCGGCCCGGACCAACCTTACACGTACGCTTACGTGAGACCGGTTCCACCGACTGACATGCACTAGTTGCATAAGGTGGCTGGCGGGTGTCTGTCTCTCCCACTTTAGTTGGAGCGGATTCGACGAAAAGGGTCCTTATGAAGGGTAAATAGAAGTTGACAAGATCACGTTGTGGTTATTCGTAGGTAAGAAAACGTTCTTGCTAGAACCCAATTGCAGCCACGTAAAAGATGCAACAACAATTAGAGGACGTCTAACTTGTTTTTGCAGCAATTGTCATGTGATGTGATATGGCCAGAAGTTGTGATGAATGATGAATGACATATTGTGATGTATGAGATCATGTTCTTGTAATAGGAATCACGACTTGCATGTCGATGAGTATGACAACCGGCAGGAGCCATAGGAGTTGTCTTTATTTTGTATGACCTGCATGTCATTGAAGAACGCCATGTAAATTACTTTACTTTATTGCTAAACGCGTTAGCCATAGAAGTAGAAGTAGTCGTTGGCGTGACAACTTCATGAAGACACAATGATGGAGATCATGATCATGGAGATCATGGTGTCATGCCGATGACGAAGATGATCATGGAGCCCCGAAGATGGAGATCGAAGGAGCTATATGATATTGGCCATATCATGTCACTACTATATAATTGCATGTGATGTTTATTATGTTTTATGCATCTTGTTTACTTAGAACGACGGTAGTAAATAAGATGATCCCTTATAAAAAATTCAAGAAAGTGTTCCCCCTAACTGTGCACCGTTGCTAAAGTTCGTCGTTTCGAAGCACCACGTGATGATCGGGTGTGATAGGTCCTTACGTTCACATACAACGGGTGTAAGACAGATTTACACACACAGAAACACTTAGGGTTAACTTGACGAGCCTAGCATGTACAGACATGGCCTCGGAACACAAGAGAACGAAAGGTCGAACATGAGTCGTATGGAAGATACGATCAACATGGAGATGTTCACCGATGATGACTAGTCCGTCTCACGTGATGATCGGACACGGCCTAGTCGACTCGGATCGTGTAACACTTAAATGACTAGAGGGATGTCTAATATGAGTGGGAGTTCATTAAATAATTTGATTAGATGAACTTAATTATCATGAACTTAGTCTAAAACTTTTGCAAAATATGTCTTGTAGATCAAATGGCCAACGCTCATGTCAACATGAACTTCAACGCGTTCCTAGAGAAAACCAAGCTGAAAGATGATGGCAGCAACTATTCGGACTGGGTCCGGAACCTGAGGATCATCCTCATAGCAGCCAAGAAAGATTATGTCCTAGATGCACCGCTAGGTGAAGCACCCATCCCAGAGAACCAAGACGTTATGAACACTTGGCAATCACGTGCTGATGATTACTCCCTCGTTCAGTGCGGCATGCTTTACAGCTTAGAACCGGGGCTCCAAAAGCGTTTTGAGAAGCACGGAGCATATGAGATGTTCGAGGAGCTGAAAATGGTTTTCCAAGCTCATGCCCGGGTCGAGAGATATGAAGTCTCCGACAAGTTCTATAGTTGTAAGATGGAGGAAAACAGTTCTGTCAGTGAGCACATACTCAAAATGTCTGGGTTGCACAACCGCCTGTCCCAGTTGGAGATCAACCTCCCGGACGAGGCGGTCATTGACAGAATCCTTCAGTCGCTCCCACCAAGCTACAAGAGCTTTGTGCTGAACTACAATATGCAGGGGATGGTGAAGACCATTCCTGAAGTATTCTCAATGCTGAAGTCAGCAGAGGTTGAAATCAAGAAAGAACATCAAGTGTTGATGGTCAATAAGACCACTAAGTTCAAGAAGGGCAAGGGTAAGAAGAACTTCAAGAAGGACGGCAAAGATGTTGCCGCGCCCGGTAAGCCAGCTGCCGGGAAGAAGTCAAAGAATGGACCCAAGCCTGAGACTGAGTGCTTTTATTGCAAGGGGAAGGGTCACTGGAAGCGGAACTGCCCCAAATACTTAGCGGACAAGAAGGCCGGCAACACTAAAGGTATATTTGATATACATGTAATTGATGTGTACCTTACCAGTACTCGTAGTAACTCCTGGGTATTTGATACCGGTGCCGTTGCTCACATTTGTAACTCACAGCAGGAGCTGCGGAATAAGCGGAGACTGGCGAAGGACGAGGTGACGATGCGCGTCGGGAATGGTTCCAAGGTCGATGTGATCGCCGTCGGCACGCTACCTCTACATTTACCTACGGGATTAGTTTTAAACCTCAATAATTGTTATTTAGTGCCAAGTTTGAGCATGAACATTGTATCTGGATCTCGTTTGATACGAGATGGCTACTCATTTAAATCCGAGAATAATGGTTGTTCTATTTATATGAGAGATATGTTTTATGGTCATGCCCCGATGGTCAATGGTTTATTCTTAATGAATCTCGAGCGTAATGTTACACATATTCATAGTGTGAATACCAAAAGATGTAAAGTTGATAACGATAGTCCCACATACTTGTGGCACTGCCGCCTTGGTCACATAGGTGTCAAGCGCATGAAGAAGCTCCATACTGATGGACTTTTAGAGTCTCTCGATTATGAATCATTTGACACGTGCGAACCATGCCTCATGGGTAAAATGACTAAGACTCCGTTCTCCGGAACAATGGAGCGAGCAACCAACTTATTGGAAATCATACATACGGATGTGTGCGGTCCAATGAGCGTTGAGGCTCGCGGAGGATATCGTTATGTTCTCACTCTCACTGATGACTTGAGTAGATATGGGTATGTCTACTTGATGAAACACAAGTCTGAGACCTTTGAAAAGTTCAAGGAATTTCAGAATGAAGTAGAGAATCAACGTGACCGAAAGATAAAGTTCTTACGATCGGATCGTGGAGGAGAATATTTAAGTCACGAATTTGGTACACACTTAAGAAAATGTGGAATCGTTTCACAACTCACGCCGCCTGGAACACCTCAGCGTAACGGTGTGTCCGAACGTCGTAATCGCACTCTATTGGATATGGTGCGATCTATGATGTCTCTTACCGATTTACCGCTATCATTTTGGGGATACGCTCTAGAGACAGCTACATTCACTTTAAATAGGGCACCGTCTAAATCCGTTGAGACGACACCGTATGAATTATGGTTTGGGAAGAAACCTAAGCTGTCGTTTCTAAAAGTTTGGGGATGCGATGCTTATGTCAAGAAACTTCAACCTGAAAAGCTCGAACCCAAGTCGGAAAAATGCGTCTTCATAGGATACCCTAAGGAAACCATTGGGTATACCTTCTACTTAAGATCCGAAGGCAAGATCTTTGTTGCCAAGAACGGATCCTTTCTGGAAAAAGAGTTTCTCTCGAAAGGAGTAAGTGGGAGGAAAGTAGAACTCGATGAAGTACTACCTCTTGAACCGGAAAGTAGTGCAGCTCAGGAAAACGTTCCTGTGGTGCCTACACCGAATGGAGAGGAAATTAATGATGATGATCAAGGTACTTCTGATCAAGTTGCTACTGAACTTCGTAGGTCCACAAGGACACGTTCCACACCAGAGTGGTATGGCAACCCTGTCCTGGAAATCATGTTGTTAGACAACGGTGAACCTTCGAACTATGAAGAAGCGATGGCGGGCCCAGATTCCAACAAATGGCTAGAAGCCATGAAATCCGAGATAGAATCCATGTATGAAAACAAAGTATGGACTTTGACTGACTTGCCCGATGATCGGCGAGCGATAGAAAACAAATGGATCTTTAAGAAGAAGACGGACGCGGATGGTAATGTCACCATCTATAAAGCTCGACTTGTCGCTAAGGGTTATCGGCAAGTTCAAGGGATTGACTACGATGAGACTTTCTCTCCCGTAGCGAAGCTTAAGTCCGTCCGAATCATGTTAGCAATTGCCGCATACTATGATTATGAGATATGGCAGATGGACGTCAAAACGGCATTCCTTAACGGGCATCTTAAGGAAGAACTGTATATGATGCAGCCGGAGGGTTTTGTCGATCCTAAGAATGCTAACAAAGTATGCAAGCTCCAGCGATCCATTTATGGGCTGGTGCAAGCATCTCGGAGTTGGAACATTCGCTTTGATGAGATGATCAAAGCGTTTGGGTTTACGCAGACTTATGGAGAAGCCTGCGTTTACAAGAAAGTGAGTGGGAGCTCTGTAGCATTTCTCATATTATATGTAGATGACATACTTTTGATGGGAAATGATATAGAATTCTTGGACAGCATTAAGGCCTACTTGAATAAGTGTTTTTCAATGAAGGACCTTGGAGAAGCTGCTTATATATTAGGCATCAAGATCTATAGGGATAGATCGAGACGCCTCATAGGTCTTTCACAAAGCACATACCTTGATAAGATTTTGAAGAAGTTCAAAATGGATCAGTCCAAGAAAGGGTTCTTGCCTGTACTGCAAGGTGTGAGATTGAGCTCGGCTCAATGCCCGACCACGGCAAAAGATAAAGAAGAGATGAGCGTCATCCCCTATGCCTCAGCCATAGGATCTATTATGTATGCCATGCTGTGTACCAGACCTGATGTAAACCTTGCCGTGAGTTTGGTAGGAAGGTACCAAAGTAATCCCGGCAAGGAACACTGGACAGCGGTCAAGAATATCCTGAAGTACCTGAAAAGGACAAAGGACATGTTTCTCGTTTATGGAGGTGACGAAGAGCTCGTCGTAAAGGGTTACGTCGACGCTAGCTTCGACACAGATCTGGATGACTCTAAGTCACAAACCGGATACGTGTATATGTTGAATGGTGGAGCAGTAAGCTGGTGCAGCTGCAAGCAGAGCGTCGTGGCGGGATCTACATGTGAAGCGGAGTACATGGCAGCCTCGGAGGCAGCGCATGAAGCAATATGGGTGAAGGAGTTCATCACCGACCTAGGAGTCATACCCAATGCGTCGGGGCCGATCAAACTCTTCTGTGACAACACTGGAGCTATTGCCCTTGCCAAGGAGCCCAGGTTTCACAAGAAGACCAGGCACATCAAGCGTCGTTTCAACTCCATCCGTGAAAATGTTCAAGATGGAGACATAGATATTTGCAAAGTACATACGGATCTGAATGTCGCAGATCCGTTGACTAAACCTCTCTCGCGAGCAAAACATGATCAGCACCAGAACTCTATGGGTGTTCGATTCATCACAATGTAACTAGATTATTGACTCTAGTGCAAGTGGGAGACTGTTGGAAATATGCCCTAGAGGCAATAATAAAAGGATTATTATTATATTTCCTTGTTCATGATAATTGTCTTTTATTCATGCTACAATTGTATTATCCGGAAATCGTAATACACGTGTGAATACATAGACCACAATACGTCCCTAGTAAGCCTCTAGTTGACTAGCTCGTTGGTCAACAGATAGTCATGGTTTCCTGACTATGGACATTAGATGTCATTGACAACGGGATCACGTCATTAGGAGAATGACGTGATGGACAAGACCCAATCCTAAGCATAGCACAAGATCGTGTAGTTCGTTTTGCTAGAGCTTTTCCAATGTCAAGTATCTCTTCCTTAGACCATGAGATCGTGTAACTCCCGGATACCGTAGGAGTGCTTTGGGTGTACCAAACGTCACAACGTAACTGGGTGACTATAAAGGTGCACTACAGGTATCTCCGAAAGTGTCTGTTGGGTTGACACGGATCGAGACTGGGATTTGTCACTCCGTATGACGGAGAGGTATCTCTGGGCCCACTCGGTAATGCATCATCATAATGAGCTCAAAGTGACCAAGTGTCTGGTCACGGGATCATGCATTACGGTACGAGTAAAGTGACTTGCCGGTAACGAGACTGAACGAGGTATTGGGATACCGACGATCGAGTCTCGGGCAAGTAACATACCGTCTGACAAAGGGAATAGTATACGGGGTTGCATGAACCCTCGACATCGTGGTTCATCCGATGAGATCATCGAGGAGTATGTGGGAACCAACATGGGTATCCAGATCCCGCTGTTGGTTATTGAACGGAGAGCCGTCTCGGTCATGTCTGCATGTCTCCCGAACCCGTAGGGTCTACACACTTAAGGTTCGGTGACGCTAGGGTTGTATGAATATGAGTATGCAGCATACCGAATGTTGTTCGGAGTCCCGGATGAGATCCCGGACGTCACGAGGAGTTCCGGAATGGTCCGGAGGTAAAGAAAACTATATAGGAAGTGATGTTTCGGCCATCGGGAAAGTTTCGGGGTCACCCGGTATTGTACCGGGACCACCGGAAGGGTCCCGGGGGTCCACCGGGTGGGGCCACCCATCTCGGAGGGCCCCAAGAGCCGAAGTGGGGAGGGGCGCCAACCCTTAGTGGGCTGGTGCGCCCCCCTTGGCCCACCCCCTGCGCCTAGGGTTGAAACCCTAGGGTGGGGGGGGCGCCCCACTTGGCTTGGGGGGTACTCCACCCCCCTTGGCCGCCGCCCCCTTGGGAGATTGGATCTCCCAGGGCCGGCGCCCCCCCCTGGGGGCCTATATAAAGGGAGGGGGGAGGGGGCAGCCGCACCCTGAAGTTCTAGCGCCTCCCTCCCCTGCTACACCTCTTCCTCCTTCGTCACGTGCTTGGCGAAGCCCTGCCGGAGTGCTGCTGTTCCACCATCACCACGCCGTTGTGCTGCTGCTGGAGCTTTCATCATCAACCTGTCCTTTCCCCTTGCTGGATCAAGATGGAGGAGACGTCACGCTGACTGTACGTGTGTTGAACGCGGAGGTGCCGTCTGTTCGGCGCTAGGATCTCCGGTGATAGGATCACGACGAGAACGACTACTTCAACCCCGTTTTTTTAACGCTTCCGCGCGATCTACAAAGTGGTATGTAGATGCAATCTCTCTCCCATGACTCGTTGCTTAGATGAACTCATAGATGGATCTTGGTGAAACCGTAGGAAAATTTTAATTTTCTGCAACGTTCCCCAACAAAAACAACATGGGATAGTTTCACAATTAACGCCACCTAGAACACCACAACGAAATGGTGTGTCCGAATGTCGTAACCGTACTTTATTAGATATGGTGCGATCTATGATGTCTCTTACTAATTTACCCCTATCGTTTTGGGGTTATGCTTAGAGACGGCTGAATTCACTTTAAATAGGGCACCATCAAAATCCGTTGAGATGACACCTTATGAACTGTGGTTTGGCAAGAAACCAAAGTTGTCATTTCTTAAAGTTTGGGGCTGCGATGCTTATGTGAAAAAGCTTCAACCTGATAAGCTCGAACCCAAATCTGAGAAGTGTGTATTCATAGGATACCCAAAGGAAACTGTTGGGTACACCTTCTATCATAGATCCGAAGGCAAAATCTTTATTGCTAAGAATGGATCCTTTCTAGAGAAGGAGTTTCTCTCGAAAGAAGTGAGCGGGTGGAAAGTAGAACTTGATGAGGTAACTGTACCTTCTCCCTTATTGGAAAGTAGTTCATCACAAAAATCAGTTCCAGTGATTCGTACACCAATTAGTGAGGAAGCTAATGATGATGATCATGAAGCTTCAGATCAAGTTACTACCGAACCTCGTAGGTCTTCCAGAGTAAGATCCGCACTAGAGTGGTACAGTAATCCTATTCTGGAAGTCATGTTACTAGACCATGATGAACCTACGAACTATGAGGAAGCAATGATGAGCCCAGATTCCGCAAAATGGCTTGAGGCCATGAAATCTGAGATGGGATCCATGTATGAGAACAAAGTGTGGACTTTGGTGGACTTGCCCGATGATCGGCAAGCCATAGAAAATAAATGGATCTTTAAGAAGAAGACTAACGCACATGGTAATGTTACCGTTTACAAAGCCCGACTTGTTGCAAAAGGTTTTCGACAAGTTCAAGGAGTTGACTATGATGAGACTTTCTCACCCGTAGTGATGCTTAAGTCTGTCCGAATCATGTTAGGAATTGCTGCATTTTATAATTATGAAATTTGGCAAATGGATGTCAAAACTGCATTCCTGACTGGATTTTTGGAAGAAGAGTTGTATATGATGCAACTGGAAGGTTTTGTCGATCCAAAGGGTGCTAACAAAGTGTGCAAGCTCCAGCAATCCATTTATGGACTGGTGCAAGCCTCTTAGAGTTGGAATAAACGCTTTGATATTGTGATCAAAGCATATGGTTTTATACAGACTTTTGGAGAAGCCTGTATTTACAAGAAAGTGAGTGGGAGCTGTGTAGCATTTCTAATCTTATATGTAGATGACATATTGTTGATTGGAAGTGATATAGAATTTATGGATAGCATAAAGGGATAACTGAATAAGAGTTTTTCTATGAAAGACCTTGGAGAAGTTGCTTACATATTGGGCATCAAGATCTATATAGATAGAGCAAGACGCTTAATTGGACTTTCACAAAGCACATACCTTGATAAAGTTTTGAAGAAGTTGAAAATGGATCAGTCAAAGAAAGGGTTCTTACCTGTGTTACAAGGTGTGAAGTTGAGTCAGACACAACGCCCGACCACCGCAGAAGATAGAGAGAAAATGAAAGTCATTCCCTATGCTTCAGCCATAGGTTCTATCATGTATGCAATGCTGTGTACCAGACCTGATGTATGTGTTGCTATAAGCATAGCAGGGAGGTACCAAAGTAATCCTTGAGTGGAGCACTGGACAACGGTCAAGAACATCTTGAAATACCTGAAAAGGACTAAGGATATGTTTCTCGTTTATGGAGGTGAAAACGAGCTCATCGTAAACGGTTATGTCAATGCAAGCTTTTACACTGATCCGGATGACTCTAAGTCGCAAACCGGATACGTATTTTTATTGAATGGAGGAACTATCAGTTAGTGCAGTTCCAAGCAGAGCGTCATCGCGGGATCTACGTGTGAAGCGTAGTACATCACTGCTTCGGAAGAAGCAAATGAAGGAGTTTGGATGGAGGAGTTCATATCCGATCTAGGTGTCATACCTAGTGCATTGGGTCCAATGAAAATCTTTTGTGACAATACTGGTGCAATTACCTTGGCAAAGGAATCCAGATTTCACAAGAGAACCAAGCACATCAAGAGACACTTCAATTCCATCCGTCATCAAGTGTCGGAAGGGGACATAGATTTTTGCAAGATACACACGGATCTGAATGTTGTAGATTCGTTGACTAAGCCTCTTCCACGAGCAAAACATGATCAGCACCAAAGCTCCATGGGTGTTAGAATAATTACTATGTAATCTAGATTACTGACTCTGGTGCAAGTGGGAGACTGAAGGAAATATGCCCTAGAGGCAATAATAAAGTTATTATTTCTTTCCTTAATTCATGATAGATGTTTATTATTCATGCTAGAATTGTATTAACTGGAAACTTAGTACATGTGTGAATACATAGACAAAACCTATAGTCCCTAGTATGCCTCTACTTGACTAGCTCATTAATCAAAGATGGTTATGTTTCCTAACCATAGACATTTGTTGTCATTTGATGAACGGGATCACATCATTAGGAGAATGATGTGATGGACATGACCCATCCGTTAGCTTAGCATTATGATCATGTTAGTTACATTGCTACTGCTTTCTTCATGACTTATACAAGTTCCTCACTATGAGATTATGCAACTCCCGAATACCAAAGGAACACTTTGTGTGCTACCAAACATCACAATGTAAAAGGGTGATTATAAAGGTGCTCTACAGGTGTCTCCGAAGGTGTTTGTTGGGTTGGCATAGATCAAGACTAGGATTTGTCACTCCGTGTTTCGGAGAGGTATCTCTAGGCCCTCTCGGCAATACTCATCACTATAAGCCTTGTAAGCATTGTGAATAATGATTTAGTTGCAGGATGAAGTATTACAAAACGAGTAAAGAGACTCACCGGTAACGAGATTGAACTAGGTATTAAGATACCGATGATTGAATCTCGAGCAAGTAACATACCGATGACAAAGAGAACAACGTATGTTGTTATGCGGTTTGACCGATAAAGATCTTTGTAGAATATGTAGGAACCAATATGAGCATCTAGGTTCCGCTATTGGTTATTGACCGGAGACGTGTATCATTCATGTCTACATAGTTCTGGAACCCGTAGGGTCCACACGCTTAACGTTCGATGATGATTGGTATTATGACTTTATGTGATATGTTGTACTGAAGATTGTTCGGAGTCCTGGATGTGATCACGGACATAATGAGGAGTCTCAAAATGGTCGAGACATAAAGATTGATATATTGGACGACTATATTCGGACACTAGAAGTGTTCCAGAGAAGTTACGGATAAAACCGGAGTGCCGGAGGGTTACCAGAACCCCCCGGGGAACTAATGGGCCTCGTTGGGCCCTAGTGGAGAGAGAGAGGGGCCGGCGAGGGCAGGCCGTGCGCCCCCTCCCCCTGAGTCCGAATAGGACAAGGAAGGGGGGGGGGTGCCCCCTTGCCTTCCCTCTCTCCCTCCCCTTCCTTCCCCCTCCCTTCCCCAAGTTGGAAACCTACTAGGAATAGGATTCCTAGTAGGAATCCTACTTGGGGCGCGCCCTACAGGGGCCGGCCGGCATCCTCCCTTGCTCCTTTATATCCGGGGGCAGGAGGGCACCCTAGAACATACAAGTTGACAATTGTTTTAGCTGTGTGCGGTGCCCCCTTCCACAGTTACTCACCTCGATCATATCATCGTAGTGCTTAGGCAAAGCACTGGGCCGGTAACTTCATCATCACCGTCACCACGCCAGCGTGCTGACGAAACTCTCCCTCGGCCTCAACTGGATCAAGAGTACAAGGGACTTCTCCGAGCTGAACGTGTGCTGAACGAGGAGGTGACTTACGTTCGGTGCTTGGATCGTGTCGTGGAATTGTCACGTCAGATGTCCTAGCAAAAGGACTTAGTCGTGGAGACATCGCAACTAGGAAGCTTAAAGGGGTTAAACGGGACAAAGGACACAGGGTTTATACTGGTTCGGCCCCTTGCGGTGAAGGTAAAAGCCTAGGATCCAGTTTTGGGTGGTATTGCTTATGTCTCGATTACCAGGGAGCGATTCCGCTTGACCTCGTTCTTGATCTATTGTTACTTATCCTGAACCGCCGCCGGGTTGTCCCTTTATATACAGAGGTATACAAAGGTCGATGCCCAGTGGCTCACAGAGTCCCGCCGGCTCATAAACAGGGTCCGGCTCGGTGACTATCTATTCTTGCCTTACAATACAAGTTGCACATATATGGCGGTTTATCTCTACGGGCCTTAAGTCGCCTTTGGGCCTTGGGCCTTTAACTGAACCGCCATCTTCAAGTATCTTCGCGGGCTTCATAATAATGAATCGCCATAGGTATGACCCGGCCCCTCCAGGGCGGGTCACGCCTAATAGTTATATCCCCAACATTAGGCCCTAGATTGATTTGAACTGGTTCATGCCAATCTTCAATACTTGGAAAAAATCTTCTGCTCTTCATTGCGCGAGAGTCTAGAACTCGCCATGACGTCATCTTCTGGATCTGTGATAAACCGCCATGACATTACTTGCCATTAATTCACACTTTGTCCAACATATCTCAACGGATCCTTATTTAATATCTATCCCGAGAATCGAGGCGCCTGAACAGCTTGATAACTATGTTTTGGTCTCCTCGATTTTCACGCCTGCTTATGAGTCCTTCCTTATAAATAACCATGACCAGTCTTTCCTCATTCTCCCCCTTTCTAGCTTCTTCCTCTCGTGACCCCCTGCCGCTTCGAGCTCCGCTGCCATCGTAGTGCACTCCATCGTCCTCGCCGTTGTTGGCTGGTGCATCACCCTGAACGAACCAAAGAACATCGGCATCCCTCCATAGTAGATCTGCCTCTGTAAGTACTTGTTTTCCCATACCCCAGATCCGCATTAGGGTTTGAGAGTTCGCTTGTGTTCTTCATAGTTCATCGTGGTTCTTCTTCAGTGTCTGCACCGTGAGCCTTTTTGATCTAAAACGACACAGAACGGATGCAGTAGTTGTTTTTTCCTTTACTTTCAACACCAGCACGCCACCTTTCTTTGATGAAAAGATCCTCTTAGAGCATATGAACTCATCTGTACTGGTTTTTAGGTCTTGATTTATTTCCTTTTTCTGAAAATCTGCGAAACTTGTTTGTGTAGCACTTAGCCAATAATTGCACTTTGATAGATCCACCTAGCCATGGCGGTTCAAACCACCGACTTAAATTGCAATGCTCAATAGATAACATGAATTACTCATGGCGGCTTAAATAACCCGACTGCTCACGGCGGTTTAAACAACCTGACGTAATTAGTCATATACCATTAGGCCCCTTTATAAGCCGTCATTCTGAATATATGCTGTAATACTTTTCCTCCAGCTTAAATTTGAACCGGTAATTTTACTCCTTTTTAGGCTTCATACTTTACAATGTCGACCAAGACAACCACATCATGTAACTGGGTCAAATCCATTGTCACAGAGAGTACTTTTGATGATTTTGTGAAAATTGGCTATCTTCCCAAAAGGGAGGTCATGTCGTATCGTGCTCCTGATCCAATGGAAGAAAAGCCTCAGCCCAAAGAAGGGGAAGTCATCGTTTTCACTGATCATATGAACCGGGGCTTTTCGCCACCTGGCTCAAAGTTCTTCATATATGTTCTGCACTTCTTTGACCTTCGTCCTCAAGACATCGGACCCAACTCCGTGTCTAATATATGCAATTTCCTAGTGTTCTCTGAAGTGTATCTTGGAGAAGAGCCCAATCTACTTCTTTTCTGAGAACTGTTTTACTTAAACCGCCAGAATGAATACTCCAATGGACCTAGTTTGGAACTTGGTGGGGTTTCAATCCAACGACACAGAGACGTCATTTTTCCTTATGCGCAACCACCAAGTCACCCCAAGGATTGGAACCAGACATGGTTCTATTACCAAGACACTTCTCTGGACGACGAGAACCCTCTGCCCGGCTTCCGTGCTCTGCGTCTTGAATCCAATCATCCACTTCCTGACAAGTTGACAGCCGTTGAATGCCAGACGCTCGCCCCCACCCTTGCAAAGATCAAAGCTCTGCCTGGGAACGGTTTAAATGGTATTGATTTGGTCTGGTGCTGGGTCGCATGGCGGATCATCCCGTTGAGCCACCGCTCCGGGTTAATGTGCACTTACACAGGTGACGAAAATGATCCTATGTGCCATAGCCCTGAAGATTTACCTGACGATGTTATCAATGATATGAAAAAGTCACTTTTGAATGAGAGCTTAGCCGATTGTGGCAAGGTGGGCCTGGGCCCTTTCTGCAAGGCTAACCCGGCTCCAGCGGTAAGCCGCCAAAACTAGTTATTTTACTTTTACCTTTGATGCCTTGTCATAACTCAAATCTTCAATGATTTTCACAGGCTGATGATAAATTTTGGAAGAAAAAATATGATCACGAGGCTGCAAAGAGAGCCAGGAAGGCCAAGAAATCCGCCAGGAAAGCCGCCGTTTAAAAAAGAGGAAAAAAGGTCCAGTGCTGCTGACTTGCTTCACCTGGATGACTCCTTTGAGTCGGAGGTAACCCTTGACTCTCTTGGCTCATTTTTCAACCACCTTATTGATGCTGATTATCATCAGGGTGACATGGGAACAAGTCAGGGAGTGGCTGAAGAGGTAACTATTATTTCCTCCGATTCAGAGCCTTTGCCAAGACAAAAAATCTGAAGAGTTCCTGGAAAGTAAGATTTGACATCCCTTAGCTTACCAGGATCCTCACTTTATTTTGAAGCGACAGATTTATGAGAGCCGGAGGCAGACCCGGACCAGTAAGGATGCGGAATTCTCCTCCGGCTTATCCAATACGCCAAGGAAGCGCCGAAATGAGGTCACCTACGACTTAAATTCTTTTTATCCTTTAGCGGGTCTTACTCGTCAATCGCTCAATTCTTCTGATTCAAATTATCAAGAAACTTCACATTCGTCCGGCGACTCAATTCAGTCCAACATGCCAGCTTTCAAGACCTCTCCAGGGTAATGACGATTTACTTATCTTGTACCCGTTGCAAACTTTTATATCTGTATTAACCTCTTTGATTTTATGAAGTGGAAAAGCAAAGCCCAACAAACGGACAAAGAAGAACAAGCCGATCGAAGAGTACCATCCATGAACTGGAGCTTCAGCCTGCAGCACCTGAGGCCTCTGTCCCTTTGAACCGGCTCATGAGATGCCTACCGTAACTGCTGACCCGCCAGTCGATCAAGCCGCCGCCGACTCAAATCCTGAAGCTTCCAGCCCGGCCAAGACAGCCAACCCACAGGATGTTGACGTGGAAATCACCAAGACCGGCTATACTGAGTCGAGGAGACCTACTGTGATGGCCAAGTGCTCTGCCAAGGAGGAACGCAAAGTCAGATTTTACATGACTGATTACTCCCAATTGAGTATTGGTGAGGTTCTCTCTGGTTATCTTAACCAGGTGCATTGCAGTCGGGAGTTTGAAGTGGATATGGTGAAGCAAATGCACCAGAAGTTTGAGGTATAAGTTCTTCCCTTTATTGAACTAACCTTACTATGCGAGCCCCCAAGTCTACTGCTTATGATGAATATGCTATAGACTTAGAACAAATTTATGAGCATTAGTAATAGCCTTTGGTAAAAACTTAAAATCCATCTTAATCCGTTGTCCCCAAGGGCCAGTTTAATTAGCATGAATGAGCCGGTCCTTCATATGCTTGTGTAGAGGATAGTACTTGTGTAAATTTGAACAACAATATGCATTAGTCCCCAAGTGTCAAGTACTCTTGCTTGCAAAGTGCTTGGGACTTTACTCTCATAAGCCGCCACTTGGACAAATCTTTCGGTAGACATTAGCCCCCAAGTTCCAAGTGTTGTTGATTGCAAAAGGCTTGGGACTTAATATTGCATACTAATGTTTATGCTTTTGACCTGATATATGTACAGACCACCACTGCTCAACTTCAATCAGAGCTGTCTGAATTGAAGAACCGCCTGGAGCTGCAAGAGACGGAGACTCAAAGAGCAAACTCCAAATTCGAATTCAGTGTGTCTGAACAAGAAAAATTTAGGAATGAATTTTATGTGGAGAAAAAGGGATGGGCTGAGGAAAAGATTGCCTTAACCCAAAGAGCTAAGAAAACAGAGGCGGCTCTTGGAGAGGTGACCACTGAATTGTCTGGTTTAAAACACCGTGTGTCTCAGATGGTCTCAGCAATCTTTGGTAAGTCGCCCTACAAGTGTTAAGTATTGAATCTTTCTGGTGATCATATGAATTGTTGTTAACTCACCTGTTATTGCTATGCAGGCCCCAGGAGCACCAACCTCAACCAGGACATACTGGTGAAGCTGAAGGCGGTTTATACGCTCGTGGGGCAACTTTACACTGGAGCTCAGCGTGCCTTAGCCACAGTTGCCCTGTCAAATGAAGCCCCCACACTCCTGGGTGATGTGCTGAAGAGGCTGTCAGTGCTACCTCAACGATTCAATGAGTTAAATCGATCACCTGCGAGAGCCGGAGCTATATCTGCTTTAAGCCGGGCCAAAGCATGGCTGCCGGAATTAGACCCGGCCGACATCGCCATTGGATACCCCAGCCTTAAGGAGGATGGTACTCCGTTTGAACAGACGGACTTTGCTACTTGTGTGAAGGAAATTCGTCCTGTGGCTAGCATGATTGCCAATGAGGCATACCTCACCAAGTATCATCCGGCTTATAATGCAGCAAATCAGAGGCAGCCAACTCCGACTTACAAATTGACAAGCCTGATCCCTCTAATCCGTAAGCACACCTTTCCCCTGAAGTTGACTCGGCCGGGCTAATTGATGATGAAGATGAATTTGAAGCTTTGAATGGCATTGGCTGGTCATCATCAACCTTGCAGGACACCAGACAAGACAAAGACGCGGAGAGGGTTGACCCGGAAGCATCAGGCCACCAAGAGAATTAATCCACCGGGTGGCTTATATAAGCAGCCTTCTGAAAAACAATTGAATCATTTGGACTCACGGAGTCATGTAATAGGGTAGAAATAACTTTAATCTATCATGCCATCGTGCATGTTTTTGGTGCTCAACACTGTTAAGCCGCCTCCTTTATGTTCACCCTTGTTATACTTATCATCTATGTTCCTTGTGCAAAAGAAAATCCTTTAAAATATCCTGCACACATAGATAGATCACAAGACCCCTTAGCGGTTTACCACAGGGCGGGTCATAAATATCCCACATATAACCACTGATGTCTAAAAGGAGTTAGAAATAAGCCTGATATGAATCAAAACTTGAAACATAACTATAATAACAACATCATACCTGAGATGTCGAATTTATACTACCGGTTTAGATGACCTGTGCAGTAAGGGTGACAACCCAATCGTTAGAAGCCTGAACTTCCATCTGTTTGAGGTTTGTCGTATGCTGGTGACTTACTGCCCAAAGTTAAGCCGGGTTAAATAGAAACCACACACACACACACACACACACACACACACACACATATATATATATATATGCCTTAGATATGAACAAAAGGTCTCAAGATAAACCCAAAAGAGTATTTTCAAAAACTTAAGTCAAACAGAAAGAAAAAGCAAAGCTTCTGATTCGAATACGACTAGTAAGCCGGACCAAAAGGGGTTAAGATATGATTCGAATACGGTCAATGAAGCCCCCTATTGGTTTTGGCGTTGCGCCGATCAAGAGGGTACCGACAACTATGTTCTCTTTGGTTCGAATATGACCTACTCCCTCCGTTCCTAAATATAAGGTGTATTAGTTTTTGAAAAAGTCAACTGTTGTCTATGTTTGACCACCTTTATAGCAAAATATATAAAGATTTCTAATACTAAATATATAAAATATAAAAATATAGTTCATGACGAATCTAGTGATAATGATTTGCTATTCTAGACATTGATATTTTTGTCTATAAACCTGGTCAAACTTAAAGAAGTTTGACTTTGTGGAAAAATAATACACCTTATATTGAGGAACGGAGGGAGTATGTTTGAACAGGAAGCCCCCTAGTGACCTTGAGAGTTTTTTAACGACTCTGATTCAAATACGATCAAAGTCGGACCCAAAAAGGGGTTAAGCTATGATTCGAATACGATCAAGAAGACCCCTTTTGGGGTTGGCATTGCGCCGATCAAGAGGGTACCGACAGCTATGTTCTCTTTGGTTCAAATACGACCTATGTTTGAACAGGAAGCCCCCAAGTGATCTTGAGATTTTTTTAACGACTCTGATTCGAGTATGATCAAAGTCAGACCAAAAAAGGGTTTAAGCTATGATGTGAATACAATCAGTAGCCCCCAATTGGTCTTTGGATTTATGATGATGAAGACATATAATAATTTGAAGATGAAAAGGATAGAGGTCCTGCTTTATTACTTATCATAGTATATACATCGTCAAAGATATGTACATCATAAGAGCCGGTAGCTCAAGTGTAGTAAGGCCAAAGAAGAGCAATATTCCACGGCCGGCGGGTCTCCTCCTCTGACTTACGTGAGTCTTTATGCTCTCGAACATTGATAAGGTAGTATGACCCATTGTTCAAGTTCTTGCTGACCATAAAGGGCCCTTCCCAGGGTGGGGATAACTTGTGTGCATGAGTTTGATCCTGTATGAGCCGGAGCACCAAATCACCTTCTTGAAAGGTTCTGGACTTAAACCGGCGGCTATGATAACGACGCAGGTCCTGTTGGTAAATCACCGAGCGGGCGGCTGCCAAGTCACGTTTCTCATCTAACAGGTCAAGTGCCTCCTGACGTGCTTGTTCATTATCAGCTTCAACGTAAGCCACCACGCGGGGCGAGTCATGAAGGATGTCACTAGGAAGAACCGCCTCTGCTCCATAAACCATGAAGAAAGGAGTGTAACCCATAGATCAGTTGGGGGTAGTATTGATACTCCATAACACCGATGGTAGCTCCTCCACCCAACAACCTGGTGTCCATTGCAAAGGAACCATAAGCCCGGGCTTGATGCCTTTTAAAATCTCCTGATTGGCTCTTTTGGCTTGACCATTGGACTATGGGTGAGCTACTGATGAAACGTCAAGCCGGATATGCTCACGTTGACAAAACTCCTCCATGGCGCCCTTGGACAAGTTAGTGCCATTATCAGTTATGATACTGTGGGGAAAGCCAAAACATAAAATCACCTTTTTCATGAATTGAACCGCCGTTGCCGCATCACACTTACTGACCGACTCTGCTTCAACCCACTTTGTGAATTTGTCAACCGCCACCAATAGGTTGGTCTTATCCTTGGATCTTTTAAAAGGCCCAACCATATCAAGCCCCCACACCGCAAACGGCCATGTAATTGGAATCATCCTCAATTCCTGAGCTGGTATGTGAGCTCGCCGTGAGAATTTCTAACAACCGTCACATTTACTGACCAGATCCTCTACATTAGTGTGAGCCGTCAGCCAATAAAACCCATGACGAAAAGCTTTGGCCACAAGGGACATTGAACCGGCATGATGGCCACAATCTCCTTCATTGGTAAGACACAACGCTGAAACGCCCCAGTGAGACACAACGCCCCAGTGAAACGCCCCATTGAATCTCACGAAGAATCTCTTGACCTTCCTCAGGAGAGACACAACGCTGAAACGCCCCAGTGACACTACGATGATGCAACTCGCCATTGGTAATTGTCATTGACTTAGACCGCCGGGTTATCTGCCTAGCCAAGGTTTCATCTTCAGGCAACTCGCCCCGGGTCATATAAGCCAAGTATGGCACTGTCCAATCTGGGATGACGTGAAGATCCGCCACCAACTGTGTTTCCGGGTCAGGAACAACCAAGTCTTCCTATGTAGGTAACTTAATAGAAGGATTATGTAGAATATCCAATAAAGTGTTCGGTGGTACCAGCTTACGCTGAGATCCCAGCCGGCTTAAAGCATCAGCCACCTCATTCTTTTTGCGATCAATGTGCTCCACTTGATAACCCTTGAAGTGTCCAACAACAACATCAACTTCACGGCGATAAGCCACCATGAGGGGATCCTTGGAATCACATTTGCCTGAGACTTGTTGAGCGACCAAATCTGAGTCGCCAAAGCACCTTACCCGGCTTAAGCTCATCTCCTTGGCTATTCGAAGACCGTGAAGTAAGGCCTCATACTCAGCTGCATTGTTAGTACAATGAAACATCAACCTTAGTACATAACAAAATTTGTCACCTCGAGGGGAAGCTAAAACGACTCCAGCCCCCGAGCCCTCCAATTGCCTGGACCCATCAAAGTGAATAGTCCAATATGTGTTGTCCGGCTTCTCTTCAGGCGTCTGCAGCTCTGTCCAATCATTGATGAAATCCACCAGTGCTTGAGACTTGATAGCAGTGCGTGGCACATACTTTAAACCATGAGGCCCAAGCTCAATGGCCCACTTGGTACCTCGTCCGGTGGCTTCTCTGTTTTGAATGATACTCCCTCCGTTCCTAAATATAAGGTGTATTAGTTTTTGAAAAAGTCAACTGTTGTCTACGTTCGACCACCTTTACAGCAAAATATATAAAGATTTCTAATACTAAATATATAAAATATAAAAATATAGTTCATGAAGAATCTAGTGATAATGATTTGCTATTATAGACATTGATATTTTTGTATATAAACTTGGTCAAACTTAAAGAAGTTTGACTTTTTGGAAAAATAATACACCTTATATTGAGGAACGGAGGGAGTATCTCCTAAAGGAGCAGAACTGACCACAGTGATGGGATGACCCAGAAAATATTGTTTAAGCTTCCGGCTGGCCATGAACACCCCATAAACAAGCTTTTGCCAATGTGGATATCTCTGCTTGGACTCAGTAAGCACCTCATTGATGTAGTAAACCGGCCATTGAACCGGATACTCTTTACCAGCCTCCTTGCGCTCCACCACAATGTCAACACTGACAACATGTGTGTTAGAAGCCACATATAACAATAAGGGCTCCTTATCAATGGCAGCAGTAAGGACAGGCGGCTCAGCCAGCTGCCTCTTCAAATCTTCAAATGCATCATTAGCAGCGTCGCTCCAGACAAAGTCGTCGGTTTTCTTCATCATCTGGTACAGTGGTATGGCCTTCTCACCTAACCGGCTTATAAACCGGCTTAAAGCTGCGATACGACCTGCTAGACGCTGAACATCATTGATACACTTGGGTTTTGCCAGAGAGGTAATAGCCTTGATTTTCTTCGGGTTAGCTTCAATGCCTCTGTTAGAAACCAGAAATCCCAAAAGCTTGCCTGCCGGCACACCAAAGACATACTTGGCCGGGTTAAGCATCATATTGTAGACCCGTAGATTATCAAAGATCTCCCTTAAGTCATCTATCAGTGTTTCCTTCTCTCTGGATTTTACCACAATATCATCCACATAAGCATGAACATTACGCCCAATCTGAGTATGAAGACAATTTTGCACACAACGCTGATAAGTCGCCTGAGCACTCTTGAGCCCAAAAGGCAGAGAAACATAGCAGAAGGCTCCAAAGGGAGTAATAAAAGCTGTCTTGTCCTAGTCCTTAACTGCCATCTTGATCTGATGATATCTAGAATAAGCATCCAAAAAACTCAAACGCTCACAACAAGCCGTAGCATCAATGATTTGATCAATACGAGGGAGAGCAAAGGGATTAGCCAGACAAGCCTTGTTCAAGTCCGTGTAATCCACACACATACGCCAACACTACTGGAATTAGCTTATTTGTCGTCTGCCAACTCTTTGCCATCTACTGCCTGACGGCAAAGAAGGTCTTTGCCGTCAGCCACACGAAAACAGAAGGCAAAGAGTGTCTGATGGCAAACAAGGTCTTTGCCATCAGCCAATTCTTTGCCATCCGCTGGCTGACGGCAAAGAAACTTTGCCATCCGCTAGCAGACGGCAAAGAGGTTGGTGGGTCCAGTTATTGTTTAACCAACTCCAGCCCACCAGCCCCACCTCTTTGCCGACCGTTGGTGGACGACAAAGAGGCGGGTATGTTAACGGCCGTCCCGCCCCGTCCTCTGTCTCTTCTCTCCACTCTCTCGTTCCCTCCTCACCCACACCCGCACCACCGCTGCCGACCCCGTCTGCCGTAGCCGGCCGCCTCACACCCCTCCCCTGCGGCACCCCGACCTCCACCGCACCCCCGCTGCCTCTTCCACGTCATCCCGCCCCCGCCCCCTCCCCTCCGGCGCCATCCCCCACCCACACCGGCCCGTGCTGCCGCTGCCGACCCCGTCCAGCATAGCCGGCTGCCCTGCCGCCCCGCACCGCTCCCCGACCTCCATCGCGGCCCCATCGCCCCTTCCACGTTAGCCAGCCACGCCGCGGCCATCCCCACCCCGTCGCCGTACTCGCCCCGTCCTGCCGCGGCCGTCCGGCCTTCCCCTCCACTGGGTCACCGCCTCCTCCAGCGGTCGTCGGCCGCCCGGCCTCCCCCTCCACCGGGTCGCCGCCTCCTCCTGCAGGTGAGCTCCTCCCCCTTTTTTGTTTAATTAGTTTCTTTTTGTTTCTTTTAGTTTAGTTTCTGTTTTAATTATAGTTTTAATTATAGTTTAGTTTATTTTAGATTAGTTTTAGTTTTAGTTTATTTTATTTTAGTTTATTTTAGATTAGTTTTAGTTTTAGTTTAGAAGAAGAAGTAGAAGGAGGAGGAGGAGGAGGGAGGAACATGAGGAGGGAGAAGAAGAAAGAAGAAAAGAAGAAGAAGAGGAAAAAGGAGGAGGAGAAGAAGAAGAAGAAGAAGAAGAAGAAGAAGAAGAAGAAGAAGAAGAAGAAGAAGAAGAAGAAGAAGAGGAGGAGGAGGAGGAGGAGGAGGAGGAGGAGGAGGAGGAGGAGAAAGAAGAAGAAGAAGAAGAAGAAGAAGAAGAAGAAGAAGAAGAAGAAGAAGAAGAAGAAGAAGAAGAAGAAGAAGAAGAAGAAGAAGAAGAAGAAGAAGAGGAGGAGGAGGAGGAGGAGGAGGAGGAGAAAGAAGAAGAAGAAGAAGAAGAAGAAGAAGAAGAAGAAGAAGAAGAAGAAGAAGAAGAAGAAGAAGAAGAAGAAGAAGAAGAAGAAAAAGAAGAAGAAGAAGAAAGAGGAGAGGAGGAGGAGAAGAAGAAAGAGGAGAGGAGGAGAAGAAGAAGAAGAGAAGAAGAAAAGGAAAAAAGAGGCCCCGACCCCGACCCTGACCCTCGACACCCCGGCACAACACCCCGACCCCGACCCCCGACACCCCGGCACAACACCCCGACCCCGACCTCCGACCCCCGACACCCTGACACCACACCCCGACCCCGAACCCGACCCCCGACCAACCGACACCCTAACACCACACCCCGACCCACACCCCGACCCCGACCCTGACCCCGACCCCGACACCCTGACACCCCGACCCCGACACCCCGACACGCTGACACCACACCCCGACCCCGACCCCGACCACCAACACCCCGACACCTGACACCCCGACCACCGACACCCTGACACCACACCCACCCTTACCCCCGACCCTCGACACCCTGACACCACACCCGGACCCACACCCCGACCCCGACCCCGACACCCTGACACCCCGACCCCGACACCTCGACCCCGACACCCCGACCCCGACACCCCGACACCCGGACACCACACCCCGACCCCGACTTCCGACCATCGACACCCCTCTCGGAGTCAAAACTGGTGGATCTCGGGTAGGGGGTCCCAAGCTGTGTGTCTTAGGATCGATGGTAACATGAACACGGGACTTTACCCAGAATCGGGCTCTCTTGATGAGATAATACCCTACATGCTGCTTGATTGACTATAATGAGTATAGGGGTTACAAGTGTTGATCTACCACGAGATCATATGTTGTGGTCTAAGCCCTAGAGGTATGATGAGTAATGTCATAATCTATCGACTAGCCTGGCCTCGGTTTATAGAATGTACCCAAGGCCTAGGATAACAAGAGTCCTAGTCGAATACGCCGGTGGGGAGGAGTCCTTGTCTTGATCACCAAGTCTTGTAGAATCTTCCTTGTGTAAACTTCGGCTGTCCGAACTGGCCCATGAGTAAACGACCATGGGGGTCCTCGGCCCAATCCAACTGATCGGGAGACGATGTGGTGAGTACCCCGTAGTCCAGGACACCGTTAGTAGCCCCCTGAACTAGTCTTCAAGTTGGGGACGCTCCTTGATTCTTCCGAAGTGTTCTTCATCTTCGGTCATCGGTCTTGAAAACTGGTTCAACAAATCTTCTCATCCTCGATCTTGAGGATCGCCGAAGTAAATCCGAAGAGTTTACACGTCGGGTATCCGAGGAGCCCCTTTAAGTTTCTGGCCTTTATCAATGCCTTGTTATTTTTATGCCACACCTCGGGTTTGAAGTTATTCCCTGGCAGCAGTGTCCTCTTGCATCCGAGCTCCAACGTCGGATTGCATTCGAGGTATCTGTTGCAGCCAAGCACCAACGCCGGACTGCTTCTGAGCTCCAACGCCAGAATGTATCCGAGCTCCAATGCCGGACTGTGTCCAACTCCAACGCCGGACTGTACCCGAGCTCCAACGCTGGACTATATCCAAGATGTCATAGATCATCTTGGTTCATAAAAGTTGAAGGAGTTTAGCCAAGCTTAATGCCGTAAATGCCCTCTGTGGAGCCAGCCACTGGCGCCCGAGCTTTATGCCGGACTGCTTCTGAGGTGGTGCACCACCCCTGACCGCGGGCTGATTTTTTGATTGGTGCAATTTATTCTCTGTCGAGATATATAGCTAGTAGCCCTCAAGGTGTGTGTGTCGGTCTAAAACCTGAGATGCACCTGAAGGAAAACATGAAACCGCTGATCCTAGTAGCCCATGAGACTCAGGTCGATGCGCGAAATCGGCCTGAGGATCAACTCCTAGCTCGGCAGCATACATAGGAATAGAAACGCAGTGTAATATACTAGAGATAATAGTGATCGGCGAACGGGCCCTTGAAACAGGGTCTTGAGAAGTTGCCGTAATATACTAGCTTGATGCCAGATAGGTCCATATGGTACCTATTGTTGTCCGGAGACACGTTTGCGCCTAGTTCGGTCAAGCCGAACCCTAAGCACTTTGAATTTTCTGCATTGAACAGGCAATGCAGTAGCCCCCGAGACACTGGTCGGGTGGCAACACCAGATCAGGGGATCGATGTGCCCCTTTAATATTTGTAAATAATAAGCCCGAAGCCCAGTAGCCCCCGAGCCTTAATGCGGGCACGAGTGGCTGAATTAAGGATTGATATCCATAGTAAAATCACAAATTATGTGTAATGACTCTATGTATCCAAGTACTTTACATCATTAATGCTCGGATCTGTATTGTACAAAACTTTGTTGACCGACCATCGGCTTCAACCTCTTCGTCCAATAGCCGAGGAGTGTTTTCCTACTTATAAAGCCGTTATAAGGGCAAAGATTTATGGAAAACAAGGCAATCCGGCCATACGGTTTTATAAACAAAGGTACACGGAGAGATATGTTATATTACGTAATGTAAGAAACATCTTCCAAGGAAAATAGTCCCGCTATTGGTTCCTTTCTTTGGGTCGTCATGCTTATCATGATGATGAAACCTCACCTCCGGTCAATGTGGGAGGAAAATATTGAGGATTTAGTTCAGGGAAAGTTCCCGAACTCTATGTTATTAATGAACCACAATTTTTCACTTCCGTCGTTGCCGACCAATGTGATCCTTTAAGATTGCTAGCTTTCGGCTTCACCCAATCTGAGGTACTTACTTGGATGACCTAGTAGTAACAATCACAGAGGTGCTCCCTTTACCACCTAGCCGAACAATCGGGAATGTAGGGGTAAGCACAGGAGCCAGGCAACCCAACTTGGCAAAAATCGTAAGTCAAATTGATGCATATTTATGGCTTTATAACGATGATTACGGAAGGCGGCCCTTGTATATTAAATACAAATGCCGATGATATGTTTATTTTGACTCCGTTTCAATCGTTTATCAGTTGAAAGTGGCCCATCGTCGGCTTCTACCCCTTTGTAGATACTATGTAGGGTGTTTCTGCAATAACAAGAAAACCCTTAGCCGACGTCTCGGTGCCCGAAGGCGGTTATGTTAGCGGAAACGAGGCAATCAGATATGTGCACTTTATAACTTTCACTTAGTCATAGGAGCTTTAAACTAGGGAAGCTAGCTACGAGCCCCCGGTTAGTGTTCGGCGACAGCCGAGGTCAAGCCGTAAACACTTCGGCCAATGTTATGAACGGCCTATCATTTAACATAGTCATTGGATCGCTGACCAATTTACGCTTATTGTGACAGTCAGTTTTCGGCTTTCTCCACTAAGGTGCTTAACCATGCGAGCTGGAAGCACAATCGCAGTGGTTCTCCCTTTGCACACCTAGCCGAACAAAGCGGAACATAGGAGGCAAGCATAGGAGCCGGGCAACCCAACTATTGACCGAAGACATAATTTGAAACCGATGCATATATAGCAATATCCGAGAATGTTTTTGCCGAATCCCTAAGGGTGTCCGGCGTTGCACTGCGAGACTTGTGCTGGAAACACACAAATAGTTTAAAAGTGCCATAAGCTTGGAAAACCAAAAAATGCCAGTAAAAACTTGAGGTCCGAACAAGATCAAGTGTTCGGTGCCAATCCGAAAATTGGAAAAAAATTGTGCTTTTGTCGTGCTTTAACATGACGCATCCGATCTCAAGACTTCACGCAGGTCAGCCCTTTGTAACGACCAAGAAGAAAACACATTTACTATAAAATAGCTCATATAAATTTTAAGAGCCCCCAAGTGACTTGGGTAAAAGAATTTTGTGTATAATGATTGTATGTACCGAAGTACTTATATTATATCTGTGTTCACCCAAACTTTGAACGTGTCTTAACCGACCGTCGGCTTCTCCCTCTTCGGTCAAGGACCGAAAAGTGTTATGTACTCCACCTGTTGAGAAAATCGACGGTGTTTCCGATAACCAGGCAATCAGGCCATAAGGCTGTAATAGACAAAGCGCGCTCAGGGAACTTATGCTATATTACTGACGAAGTGTAAGAAGCATCTTCGAAGAAAATAGTACCTCCACCGATACCTTTCTTCGGTTGCTCATTGTTACTATGATACTTGTGCAATAGATTTTTTGTACTCATGAGTTCCGTTGTGTGCCGACCATGATTGAAAACAATAAAAGCACTAGCTTTCGGCTTCATCCAGTCTGAGGTCCGAACTCAGATGACCCGGTCGTGACAATCGCAGAGGTGCTCCCTTTACTCCCTAGCCGAACAATGGAACATAGGGGTAAGCACAGGAGCCAGGCAACCCAGCTTGCGGAACACTTAAGTCAATATGATGCATATTGTGGCGTAATAGACGAACAAGGAACGAAGCCGTACAAGTATAATCATATGCAAGAGAAAAAACTTCATAAAGGAAGCCCCCGAATAAATGGGGTATTTGACTTTGTGTGTCATAAACAAAGTTATGACAAGTAATTTTTTCACAAGCAACTTTTTGCCAAAAAAGTATAATGCTTGGTCGAACCGAAAAAAATTTAAAACTGAAAGTTTTTGAGCATGAAAGTGACTTAGCTAGTTAATGTGTTCGGCATTGATGATGCGGTCCGAGCTTGATGCGGGAGAAGGTTCCAGCCCCCATGCTGGTCCCAAGGTTGCCGAGCAGAGAGTTCGGCACTCCGGAGTAGTGATCGCGTAACGCAGTCAAAATCGATTACCTGCACAAATGAAATAGTGTGGTCCAGGAAATAATAATGTGTATTTATATAATCCTTGCATAATTTCTTTACGCAAAAATAATTTATTTAAAGAGATGTGGCCTGGCGCCAAAGCCAATGTCGATGCAGGGCGTCGGCGTGACAAAGCCCGAATTCACAGGTCGGTCCGAGTTTCGGATACGGCGTTCGCCGAACTAGTACGGAAACTGACTGAACCACCACGCGACCATTGTTAATGCGGCCACCATTTGATAGACCTGTGTATAGATGATGGAACGAAGCAGAGTATTAATTCCTTGGGAAAAATAAACCCAAACAAGCAAAATTTGCTAGGATTAACAACACCTGGTTTATTTATTATAGTGGTTCGAAGAAAGGTTACTCCCAAAGTTGGGACTCGATCCGCACACCCATTGCCTGACTGGTGATGAAGCGATGGCATGGCGATGCTGACAAAGGTTGGCTCACCGCGGCGAAGCCCGTGGTCCAGCTAATGTGATGAAGCTGGTCGGTCGGTGACGCTGAAGTCTCTGAAGTAAGTTGATGAAGAGAAGGCGAAGCCCTCGGTCTAGCCGAGGTGACGGAGCAGGTTGATAAGGAGATGTTGCAGCTGCCGTGTCAGCCGAGGTGTTGAAGTAGTTCGGCGTGATGGACATTGGCTTGAAGAAGCAACAGTGCGGCTATGCCGACGCATGTCGTAACTTGTGATGCGGTCAAGGTCGGCTTGATGAAGTGACCATGCGGCGATGCCGGTGTGCCCGCTCCATATAATCCATGGGGCGGCGATGTTGGCGATAATTTATCCTTCACGATGCCACACTCTTGTTCGGCTTGCCGAGATGATGATCCTAAGAAATCAAGCTCGGCTCAGCAAAGCAGCGACGTGTCTAGCGCAGGTCGGCCGCCGTGGAGCAGTGTTGTCGGGCTGGTTTGACACCGGTGCGATGGTGAAGATCGTATTGTAAAAATACTTTTAGTGGGATGTGTTTGAGAATAAAACACAATATCCCATACAAAAACTTCCTTCAAAAAGGATGTCTGAAATCCCGTTCATAAAGAAGATGAACTCGGGTCGGATTCGTTCTCGCGCAGAAAACAAATCCAAAAAGTGAACCACTAATCGGAATGTTCCCGGAGTTTGGACGGTCGGAACGAGCTAAATTTTTTGGCAGGTGGTAGATATTGGAATTCGGCAGCCAATTAATGGTTGGATCTTCCAAAGGACGTCCGAGCTAGATGCTAGACACCATGCTCCAAACTTGTCCGGATTCCTGTCCAGATTCCACATGGCTCTGATATATCAGAGATTGACGGAGATTCCTCCATCGGAACTCGACGAAATTTTCCAGAGTTGTTGTGGACTCAATTCCGCAAAATTCCACTGAAGTAATCGTAGGCAGTGGCGGTGGATACAAGTTCGTTGTCCGAAAAAATAGCACAGACGTCCAAGGGCAATGTTGATGTTGAGCCCCCGAGCTCTATGGATGATTCCTCCATGATCTTGAGAGATATCGGAGTTGATGTTGATGAAGGCCCTCATCCGAACATGACGATCGGAGGTAGGGTGCAGTCCTCGATCAAGCCAAGGTGACCAGTTGAGCTGGTGACGAAGAAGCCGACATCGCAGTTAAGACGCGGTCGAGCCATTGATCCTTTTGCCGATCACACATCGGAACTCTCAATGAAAGCACCAATGTCGGTGTCAAAACCGGCGGATCTCGGGTAGGGGGTCCCAAGCTGTGTGTCTTAGGATCGATGGTAACATGAACACGGGATTTTACCCAGCTTCAGGCTCTCTTGATGAGATAATACCCTACATGCTGCTTGATTGACTATAATGATTATAGGTGTTACAAGAGTTGATCTACCTCGAGATCATATGTTGTGGTCTAAACCCTAGAGGTATGATGAGTAACGTCATAATCTATCGACTAGCCTGGCCTCGGTTTATATAATGTACCCGAGACCTAGGATAACAAGAGTCCTAGTCCAATAGCCGGTGGGGAGGAGTCCTTGTCTTGATCACCAATACTTGTAGAATCTTCCTTGTGTATACTTTGACTGTTCGAACTGGCCCATGAGTAAACGGCCATGGGGGTCCTCGGCCCAATCCAACTGATCGGGAGACGACGTGGTGAGTACCCCGTAGTCCAGGACACCGTCAACCCCCACACCCGACACCCCGACCACCGACACCTCGACCCCGACCCCGACCACCGACACCCTGACCCCGACCCCGACACCCGACACCCTGAGACCACAACAATCGACACCCCGACCCCCACCCCGACCCCGACCCCCGACATCCTGACACCACACCCCGACACCCTGACAGCACACCCCGACCTCGACCCCAACACCCCGACACCCTGACACCCCGATCGACCCCGGACATGATGATGATACAAAAATATCATATATATTTGTGTTGATTGGGTGTATTTTTATTATGTTCATGATGATGATACACTTAAATTATATACATATTATTATGTTCATGTCAGGTATCCAAATTTTTTATGTTGTACTAATTTCTTTTACTTTTTGTCATTGCAGGTGTTGACAGGATGGTGGGCAAGGGTCCAGAGCACCCCTAGCCTCCTGCGAGCGCTACTAGGAGGGGTGGTTCCATTATTGCAGCCCAGCCCCTCCGGAGAGCGCTGCTAGACAGTATGCAGACAACTGCGGCGGGCGCTTCTACTTCAGCTGGGAGAGGTCGGGGGAGGACGAAGAAGGCTGCTGGTAGAGGTGGACGTGGCAACGGGAGAGGTAGGAAGGCTGATACGCCTTCCTCGCCGCCACCCTCTGCTGATTCACCCGACCACAGGACTGCTACGTCTGATGTGGACCCGTCTCGGACTCCGGTCCATGAGCCTCCGGTCGCTGATCCTTCGCCCCACCAGACTTGGGTCGCCGATCCTTCGCCCCACATGATTCCGGTCCTAGAGTCTAGCCGGAAGACTCCGGTCATGGGGTCTTCGTCCCAGAAGACTTCAGTCACGGGGTCTTCGTCCCAGAAGACTTCGGTCCCGCCGTCTTCTTCCCATGAGACTCCGGTCCCGCCGTCTTGTTCCCACGAGACTCTGGTCCTGCCGTCTTCTTCCCACGAGACTCCGGTTACTTGTTTTTCTAGTCTTCTTCTCCTCTTACTTGTTTTTATTCTTCTTCTAGTCTTCTTCTCCTCCTCCTTCTTCTTCTTATTCTTCTTTTCCTCCTCTTACTTGTTTTTATTCGTAAATGGCATCATAACCTTGCTAACCTCATAAATGTCATATACTTAGCTTGTAGTCCTCTAAAATGACACAATAAGCTTAGTTAGGTCAAAAATGGCATAATTTGCTACGTTAGCTCAAAAATGGCATTTTTCTTCTTATTTAGCCTATTTAGTCCATTTATGACATAATTTAGCCTATTTAGTCCACAAATGACATAATAAGATGAAGAAAATCAAGGAAGAGGAAGAAAAGAAGGAATAGGAAGAAAAGAAGTTCTATTTCTTCTTCTAGTCTTCTTCTCCTTCTTCTTCTTCTTCCAGTTTTCTTCTTCTTCTTCTTCTTCTAACTTTCTTGTTTCCCATTTTGCAGATTTAATTCACTATATGGAAGCTTGCATGGATGGAGTGCTTGTTTCTCTGTTCTTCTTTTCGTTTGTATCGAAGAATAATGTGGAACTTGTTATATGGATGCATGGAACAATGTGTTGGATGAACATTGTGATATTAGTGTAAGATGTATGGATGAAACTGTGTTTCTTATGTATGTATGTTGTCATGGATAGAGCTATGTGTTGGATACATCATATGTCTGTTGTGCCTGTGAAAAAAAATATGTATATCTGTGTGTGAATTCCAGTGAAATTAAATGGATATAAATAAAAACAGGGGATATATAGCCTCTTTGCCGTCCGCTAGCGGACGGCAAAGAGGACACATGGCAGCTACCTGTAGACACTGGGAACACTGGTTGCCTATTTGGTCAGCTATGCCGTCTGCTAGCGGATGAAAAATACCTTTGAATCTTTGTCGTCAGCTGGCGGACGGCATAGCTGGCCACGTGGCAGCTTCCCAATGCTGGCCTAACTGAGCTCTTTGACGTCCGTCAGCCAACGGCAAAGAGCTTCGACTCAGTGCCATCCGCTGGCGGATGGCAACGAGCACCGTTAACCCCCTAATGGCTCTGACGCCACCCCACTGCCGTCCGCTGTCTTTGCCGTCTGCTGGCCTCAAATGGCGGACGACACAATCCTTTGCCGTCCGTTTCTAGGAAGTGGATGGCAAAGAAGGCCTTTGCTGGCACCTGTTCAGACGGACATTTTGCCGTCTGTTGGCGGACGACAAAGAAGTTTGCCGTCCGGGATCTATGCCTTTGTTGTCTGCCATGGCGGATGGCAAAGAAGCTGATTCCAGTAGTGCAAGTGCCATTCTTCTTGAGCACTAGCACTGGGTTAGCCAACCACTCAGGATGAAATACTTCAATAATGAACCCAGCCGCCAAGAGCCGGGCCACCTCCTCACCAATGGCCTTACGCCTCTCCTCATTAAACCACCGAAGAAACTGCTTGACTGACTTAAATTTCGGATCAATATTGAGAGTGTGCTCAGCGAGTTCTGTCGGTACACCCGGCATGTTAGAAGGTTTCCATGCAAAGATGTCCCGGTTCTCACGGATGAACTCGATGAGCGTGCTTTCCTATTTGGGATCCAGATTAGCACTGATAATGAACTGCTTGGATGAGTCACCAGGAATGAAATCAACAAGCTCTGTGTCGTCGGCCGATTTAAACTTCATTACCGGGTCATGCTCTGTATGAGCTTTTTCAAAGATGTCATATCAACCGAATCAACATTATCCTTGTAAAACTTCAACTCTGCCACTGCATAGACTGACTCAGGATAACCTGCGTCTCCTTCTTCACACTCCAAGGCTACCTTCCGACTGCCATGAACCGGATAGTCCCCTTGTAACCCAGCATTTTGAGCTGCAGATAAACATAACACGACCGTTTCATGAACTTGGCATAAGCCGGCCGTCCAAACAAAGCATGATATGGGCTCTTGATTTTGACCACTTCAAAAGTTAACTTCTCGGCCCTGGAATCGTGCTCATCTCCAAAGGCTACCTCTAGTTCAATCTTGCCGACTGGGTATGCCGACTTACCAGGAACCACACCATGGAAAACAGTATTGGACTGCTTAAGATTCTTATCAGTTAACCTCATGCGATGGAAGGTTTCATAATAAAGGATATTGATGCTGCTACCTCCATCCATGAGTACCTTAGTAAACTTGTATCCCCCAACTTGAGGTGCCACCACCAAAGCCAAGTGACCTGGGTTATCAACCCGAGGTGGGTGATCCGCCCGACTCCACATAATGGGTTGCTCAGACCATCGCAAGTACTGGGGAACTGCCGGCTCAACGGTGTTCACTACCCTCTTTGTGAAGCTTCTGGTCCCGTTTGCACAAGCTTGTGGTGAAAACGTGATACTGCCCACTGTTCAACTATTTTGGATGACTCTGATATCCAGATTTCTGCTATTGCTGACCCCCTTGGCCAGATTGTTGATTGTAACCACCTTGGCTACCTTGATTAAAACCGCCCTGATTATTCGGGTGGCCCTGAAAGCCAGAATTAGAGCCGCCACCTGAGCCGCCGCCCGGCCCATGATTGCCGTCAAACATGTTAGAATTCTTGAAAGCCTTCATAATCGTACAATCCTTCCACAGGTGAGTGGCTGACTTCTCCCAAGTGCCATGCCTTGGACAGGGCTCATTCAGCAACTACTCAAGAGTGGGACCTGACCCGCCAGACCGAGGGGGTGGCCTCCCATTACGTTGGTGATTGTTGCCCTGCGCATTAGTGTTAGTCACAAACTCCAAGCTACCATCAGCCTTACGTTTGTTGTTGCCTCCTTGATTTGCTGAGTTATGTTGAGAGCCCTTAGCGTTGTCGTTCTTCTTTCCCTTCCCTGTCTTCTCATCATAAGACTCGAGATCCTTGGTACTATCAGAATCGACATATTTGACTAGAGCCGCCATTAGCTGGCCCATGTCATTACAATCGCGCTTGAGCCGCCCCAGCTTCTGTTTCAAAGGCTCAAAATGGCAATTTTTCTCCAACATTAACACGACAGAGCCGGCGTCCATCTTATCAAATGAATGTATTATGGATTTGACCCGGTGCACCCAATGGGTCATGGACTCACCCTCCTCTTGCTTGCAATTAGTCAAGTCCACAATTGACATAGGTTGCTTGCATGTATCTTTGAAGTTCTGAACAAACCGCTTCTTTAACTCTGCCCATGAACCAATGGAATTAGGTGGCAGCCCCTTCAACCAAGTCCGGGCCGTTTCATCCAGCATCATGGTGAAGTACTTGGCCATTGTGGCGTCACTAACTTCCAGTAGCTCCATGGCCATCTCATAGCTCTCGATCCATGCCCCAGGTTGTAAGTCGGCCGTGTAATTAGGCACTTTTCGAGGTCCCTTGAAGTCCTTGGGCAAACGCTCGTTACGCAAAGCCGGTACCAAACAAGGTACGCCTTCGGTCCTAGCGGTCATGCCTGCCTTAATTGAAGTCGTTGGATAAACCGAAAATGGTTGATAAGCCGCCTGCTGAGCTGCCTGCTCAATTTGCTGACGCACTCTGTCCTGATTACGTAAGTTAGGAACTCCATCACACACCGGGTCATGCCCGTGCGGCTGATCATGGCGTCGGGCATTGCTTGAAACGACCGGTGAGTCCATGTGCCTGCTGTAACTCCGGCTCCGGCTCGGACGTGGAGTTGAATGAATCCTGTCCCTACTGTAGGAATATGCCTCCTACTGTGCTAAGGCCGTTTTGAGAAGCTCTCTGACCCTTCGTGTTTCAACCGCCGTCGGAGAGTCATCATCGACTGGGAGAGCCACCAATCATGATGCCGCAGCAATCATGTTCTCCAGTGGATTAGAATAATGACCCGGTGGTGTTGGTACATGCTGAGGCGGAGCAGTATTCGGACGCAGGGGTTCCATCACACGTGGCTGAACCGGCTTTCCTGCCCCAGGTGCCGCAGTCCGGTTTACCTTTGGTGGGTTACTGGGCCCTGCACGAGGTGTGCAGAAAAGGTTTCTAGGCTCATACACTGTAGGCAGACGGGACTGGTGCCTCCTCCTCATGACCTCATTAGACGCGTTCTGATCCAATGTAAGCTGGAAAGCTTGTGCCTAAATCTGCTATGCCCGAGCATCTAGAGCCGCCCGTTCCGCGGCCATCCTAACGTCCTCTGCCGCTAGGTCTTCTTTAGCTTGCGTTATCTCCTAACGTAGCTGTGCTACCTCCGCATCATGCTGAGCTTGATTCTCCGAGTTAACCACGATTGTCAATAGAGCCGTCAATTTATCCATCAAAGACATCAAAACCTGAGCCAGCGAGTGCACAGGGCCTCCTGCCCCGACCGCTGTCACCGCTACTGACCCGGAAGTCATTGTTGCCGCAGTTGAAGAGTTTAGCCTAGGCTGGGTACCAGCCATGAAGATCCCGACTCTGCTCGGCGGCTCAAAGGGGTCCGGAATACTACTGCCATGGGAACAGCCCCCAAGCCCGCCATCTTGCAGTTGATATAACGAATCTTTATCACCCGTGGACGACTCACCATCAAAGTAGATGACTGTCTCACCGCCAGACACAGATCCTTCAGAAAATTCCTCTCCATGGATGCATCCCACGAAGGCATGCTTCATGGCGGGCTGAGCTCGGGCAGGTCTCGCACACTGAGCCGTCTTGATGGTGTCGGTGCAGATGTCCGGCTCAGGGCCCAGCTCACCGATCTTGCTGATAAAAACGTGGATCCTGCCGAAGGGGATCCGGTACCCGTGCTCAATTGAGACGGCATCGAGGCCCCAGCCTGCATCGTCGATGTAGAGCTTGCCGCGATGACTCTTGGTCATCCGGTCCACAGCGTATCCTTTGAGCCCTTCGAAGCTGCCCTTCAAGAACTCAAATCCACCATGCGCTGGCCCCACAGTGGGTGCCAACTGTCGTGGAATTGTCACGTCAGATGTCCTAGCAAAAGGACTTAGTCGTGGAGCCATCGCAACTAGGAAGCTTAAAGGGGTTAAACGGGACAAAGGACACAGGGTTTATACTAGTTCGGCCCCTTGCGGTGAAGGTAAAAGCCTACAATCCAGTTTTGGGTGGTATTGCTTATGTCTCGATTACCAGGGAGTGATTCCGCTTGACCTAGTTCTCGATCTGTTGTTACTTATCCTGAACCACCGCCGGGTCGTCCCTTTATATATAGCGGTCGATGCCCAATGGCTCACAGAGTCCCGACCGGCTCATAAACAGGGTCCGGCTCGGTGACTATCTATTCTTGCCTTACAATTCAAGTTACACATATATGGCGGTTTATCTCTACGGGCCTTAAGTCGCCATTGGGCCTTGGGCCTTTAACTAAACCGCCATCTTCAAGTATCTTCGTGGGCTTCATAATAATGAATCGCCATAGGTATGACCTGGCCCCTCCAGGGCGGGTCATGCCTAATAGTTATATCCCCAAAAGATCGGTTGGACCGTGAAGACGTTCGACTACATCAACCGCGTTAACTAAACGCTTCCGCTTTCGGTCTATGATGGTACGTGAACACACTCTCCCCTCTCGTTGCTATGCATCACATAGATAGATCTTGCATGATCGGAGGATTTTTTTTGAAATTACCGCGTTCCCCAACAAGGAGCGCCGAGAGGAGGAGTTGCGCGTGGCCCAGGTCGAGGTAGAGAAGAGTTTGTCCATTGAGGAATTGGCGGTGGAGTACCAACGCGAGCTCTGGGGCAACCACTACTATGAGTACTACAACCTTGAGGGCGTCGCCGAGGACGAGGATGAGGACGAGGATGCAGTCGACTTCAGCAGGGGGGCGTGAAGTCCACCAACGGTGGCATGTCGCCAGGACAAGTCTTCGACATCTCATCTCACACCAGTGATGCATAGGTCGGCGCGGTGATAGATTTGTTAAAATTATTCATACTTAGGCTTTGTTTTTAATGCTAGTATTTTGTTAGGGCAATGTTTAGGTGAACTGTCTCTGTTTAATTACTAAAATTGCTCGATTCAATAAGTTTGGTCTGTGTGCTGTACGCTCTTTTGTGTGCCCAAATTAGCAAGCGATGTTAAATTATGCAATGACGCACGCGAGGAAATTTCCACCAAAATTTCAAATTTCAAACTCATCCCATGCACATTAAGCAGAAGAATTGTTCGCGATGCACACTATCGTTCAAAGCGAATGGTGTCCGGCACCGCGCGCAAAGTTTCCCTCCACATTTCGAAATTTTTGGCCTACAGCCGAAATATCTACCCTCCCCCATCCCCTTTTCTCCCCGACCACAAGTCACATTTCCCCTGTTTCCCCCTTCCTTCCTTCCTAAGCTATAGCCGCGTCCTTGCTTGCTTCCTCGCACTCTCCATCTCGCATCCTATCACCGGGGTCGCCATGGTCATCTTCAAAGACCTCTCCCGCGGTTCCTCCTCCGACGACGACTCCACCACCTAGGTATGCCTCTCTTCTCTCTCTCTCGGGCTATGACTTTGAATGGAGGATTTTTACCCGGTGGTCTATTTGAGTCATTTCTTCCTCTTGTAGTTCCCCAGGACCTTTAGTTGCAATGAATGGAGCGAGGTGGCTGAAGATCTGTCTGCTCGTTGTCACCATCAATCTCCATGCGTGAAGCTAGTTGCGTCTGAATCTGTGGATAGTGGGAGGATGTTTGTGGCATGTGCATAGAAGGTTAGATCCTCTTTCATTGTTACAAATAATTTGTTAGATGTGATTCAGACACTTTCATGGTCCCAACCCATTCATACCACACCTTCAACCAAACGCATCCTAAGACAGCATCACTATTTCTACCTAGTATGTAAAAATGTTGCCATCTCATCAGCGGTGCCATTAGAAAATTATTTGGCACCGCTTCAGTAGTTTGTGGAGCCAACTTGTCCACACATCCGAGCAGCCAAGCAGTAAAATACTAAATCTTTATGCCATGAAGGAACTGGGCATCAGAGCAACTAGGTGCTCCGGAGTTCGGGTCACTATTTTTTTTCTGCTGCATCGGCTCACCAGTGCAGGGCACCAGTGCGAGATGTAGCAATAGTTGTCTTTACACCGGTTTTGGCATACATAGTGGATGCCTTAGTGCTATTAGTTCTATGTTACTAAATTTGTGCATGTACACACCTATTAGTATCAATTTGCGGTCATCCAAACACTGTCGCTATGCTGTTGCAGTTATATTTACCTTCCTCTTAAAATGTTCAATTTGTTATTTATAGTACATGAGTAAGAACTTGTAGCGATGTTGTAGTTAATTATAGCTTCTGATGTTTCAGAATTTGGTTGTTATGTCAGTAGCAATTAATTCATTTGCACATTGATCTTTTTGAGAAGATATGTCATAATTAACCTGTTTCTTCAGTTTTTCGGAATAAGTATTGGTGATTTTCTATGTTGCTATAAACCCATTTTCGCTACAATTGTTACTAATCTAGTTTTAAATATTATAGGATGAACGGAAGTGTTCTTACTTGGAATGGGTTGATCAAGAGTGGCCACAGTCTTTGAAGATGTGCCTAGCAAAGCTCTGGAGCATGTATCAGGAAGAGAACAGAGGCAGGCTTAGAAATAGTGTTGTGAATGCTGAAGAATATTTAAAATGTGGGATAAAAAGAGGAAGGTGGAGAAGGAGCTCACATTTTTTAAATTGGACTTTGCTAAGATGGTGTTGGCGAAGGAGGAGGCACTATCCTAGTTGGCCAGTGCAAAACAGGTTCTTATTGAACTGAAAGCAGAGGTGGATAAGGCGAGCCTAGATGATCTTGATTAGGGAAATGAATATATTGTTCTAATATTGTTCTTATGAAGTTGAACTATCTATATGTTGTACTTTGCTAAGCTATCGCACTGTGATGTTAAAATATATCTATGTGCCTGATATGAAATTGGCAAACAACTATTCTATATGAAATGTGAATTTGCGTAATACTAGGAATTATTAATTGTAAACTAATAAACCTGCTAAATGGGCCATAGAACTTTGCAAACAGTTCTAGCAGTAAAAACGCTTGTGATGGATAGCCCAATGCCACACAATTTTGTTCATCAAATTGTGTGTGATGTAGTTAATAAAAGCAAACGGTTAACCAAGGCTGAGCGTGCGTGATAGTTACACGTATCACACATGAGCCTATACATAAACCTGTGTGGGATGTACATACGAACGGAAACGTTTTCCCTGGATTGACTATGTGGGATGTACATAAGAACGGAAACGTATTCCTTGGATTGACTGTGTGTGATATACATACCTACGGAAATGTTTTCTGGGATTCACCGTGTGGGATGTACATACTTATGGAAATGTTTTCTGGGATTCATCGTGTGGGATGTACATACCTATGGAAATGATTGGGTTTCCGTGGGTCACCCAGGAGGGCCTATCCCCGACGGTTTCTGGGTCATGTGGGAAGGAACCCCTAATCGCCCAGACTCACTAGGTGATGGTTCCAAATTCCGTCGCGGAAAGGGGTTTTAAACCATTTGTATAGCACTGACGCGTACCAGTGTTGCCTCACTTGGGTAGATCTTCACGAAGTAGGCGATCTCCTTGCCCTTAAAAACTCCTTGGTTCAACTCCACAATCTTGACGGAGGCTCCCAAGTGACACCTAACCAATCTTGGAGACACCACTCTCCAAAAGGTAATGGATGGTGTGTTGATGATGAACTCCTTGCTCTTGTGCTTCAAATGATAGTCTCCCGAACACTCAACTCTCTCTCACAGATTTGGCTATGGTGGAAAGATGATTTGAGTGGAAAGCAACTTGGGGAAGGCTAGAGATCAAGATTCTTGTGGTTGGATTGGAATGTCTTGGTATCAACACATGAGTAGGTGGTTCTCTATCAGAAAATGAGTAGTGGAAGTGTAGGCACATTCTAATGGCTCTCTCTCAAATGGAGAAGGGGGTGGAGGGGTATACATAGCCCCACACAAAATCCAACCGTTACACACTTTTTACCCAACTCGGCCAGACCGAATAGAAGAACTCAGTGAGATGGATTTAGTTCAAAATGTGAACGTTAGGAATCTTGGTGGGACTGACAAGATTAACTCGGTGGGACCGATGTGCTAGGGCTAGGGCAAAACCTCATCTCGGTGAGACCGATCGCATGAACTCGGTGAGACCAATTTCAGTAATGATCAAACAAAGAGTTGGCCAGGCAAACTCGGTGTGTCTGATTGCACATTTCGATGGACTGAAATAATTGCAACAGACAACAGAGAGTTTGCAAGGCCATCTCAGTGAGACCAAGATCCGTATCGATGTGACCAAATTTATTAGGGTTTCTGGCAGTGACTATGTCAAATGAACTTGGTGGCACCGGATAAACCAAATCGGTGGGGCCGAGTTTAATTCTAGGTTTTGGACATATGTGGAAATGAGAAGTGGCTGAGGGTTTTGGAGCAATATCACTAAGCACTTTGAGCAAGTAGTCCATTAAGCAACACCTCATCCCCTTTTAATGGTATTGGCTTTCCTATGGACTTAATGTGATCTTGGATCACTAAAATGAAAATGAAGAGTCTTGAGCCTTTGCCAATCTTTGTCCTTAGCATTTTGAAGGAGTTCCACATCCTCTTGTCCTTGCCACTCCATTGTTAAACTGATCTGAAATGCACTTGATAAAATATTAGTCCAACAAGAGAATGTTGTCATTGATTACCAAAATCACCCAGGGATCACTTGTGCTTTAACGTGGGTCGCCGGAGATAAAGACTACGGCAGTGCAGGTGGCTTGGGTTTGTTGCGGCAAGCTCTCCGATGGTCGCTAGGGCTCGGAGTGGGCACGATGAGGTCCCGCTCATGTGGCAAGGTCGATGGTGGTCACAACGGGCTCGAGGTTGACGGAATTTGACAACGGGGTCAATGGAGTTCGCACGGCATTGGATGGATCGGGTCCTTGGTAGTTTGCGCGACGTGCCCCCCTAGACTAACAGAAGGGTGACGGACAGAGGTGAGGTCACGACTGTTCTAGTGGGAGCCAAATGGACGATGGAGGCTCACTAGAGTGGGTGAAATCGCTTGCCGAAGCGGAGGGGGGGGTGGGGCGATGGTCCGAGCTCCCTCACAAGCAGCCTGGCGTTGGAGAGGCTTGGGCGAGTGGGGGTCAGGGGCTTTAAATAGGCGGGGTTAAGGAGCTCAGGGTGCGCTGGAGGTGACGTGGGGAGTGGGGGTTGTGCGCCGGCGGTTTCCGGAGAGTGGGGGAGGTGGCTAGGGAGAGAGAGGTAGGGTGCCAGGTGGGGTCCGCTTGTGTGTGTGTGAGAGAGAGATAGAGAGAGAGAGTGCGTGGGCTGCCTCTTTTTTTGTTTCCTTTTTGTTTTCCATTTCTTCTCTCTGTTTTGATTTTTACATTCAAATAATTTTCCTCAGAAGAAAATATGTTCCTAAATTACCTTGGGATTATTTCTGACTTTCAGAACATTTTGCCAAGGGTTTTTGACAAACTAGAAATTGTCAAATCACTAATGGGCCTATTTGCAATGATGTTTCTTCTGCTTTCTATTTTATGTTTTGTTTATTATTTCCAGAGTTTTACTTATAGTTTATTTTCCCAATTTAAACTATTTTCAAACTCCGGTTCAATCAAAATTAAATAGAGCACATATATATAATCTTAGGAAATTTATTTCCTATCCTAATGCATATATTTTGAAAATGAATTTTGGGTGAGGCCTCCATGGATTTCAATTAAACTCAAATGGTGCTTTGAATTCAAATGTTGGCCTTGTTGGTCTAAAAAACCAAATATGCAGAGAATCATGGATGCATATGGTTCTAGTTTCACAACCAAAATTTACGTAAAAAAATAGGTTGTGACACTAGTGTGCGTAGACTTGTATATGTGGTTGAAAGAACTTGAGGGAATACTAATCCTACTTTTAGCTCCTTGTTGGGTCTGACACTGGCTACAATCAATCTCCTAAACTTGTGGGTTATTAGAGACACTTGTGGGTGTTAGCGAATTACTCTAGTATCATCTTGTCGCGATAGACCTTTCACTCTTGTAATCCACATTTTCATTGCTCAAGAAAGAAAATCTCTTCCATGTGTACCCCTACAAGCAAGTGTTGAGTGGAGTAAATAGAATAAGAGCTACTCTATTATTTTTCTAGTTGAGCAAGAGCTTTGTGTTGATTATCTTTGCTTCACTAACACTAGCATAATAACCATGCCACCGCTACAGCTATACTAAGTTTTTAGGTAAAGAAGTGAAGGGCTATCTAGACATATCAATCATAAGTGGACTAATACCTTCTCAATATTTCTGTTTAAACAACTAAGTTCCTTATGCTTCGAGTTTCTACTTATATCGCTCAAGGACAATCAAGGTTTAAGCTTGGGGGAGTTGATGAGTATATTTATTATGCACAACACACCATTGTTTAAACCATCTTATTTCATAAAATCTAATATTCCCTCCGATATTGCCACTAATGACTAATGACTACAAGTGATTGTGAAATCCTCTCTTTATTTTTTCCACAGGAAAATGGCTATATATGGTGAAAATCAATTATATACATGGAACGAATCAAAATTAAAATAGAAGAAATCAAGTGGGAGGCGCACCGGTAGATACAAAGCACAAGACGACATCTTGTACGAGCGCAGGCACTTGTACCAGTTGCCCACGACACTGTGACATCCACCCCAAGAACTTTTGTAAAGGGACTCTGACTAGATTCGCAAAGAGCAAACGCTATAACCTCCATCTCTGTACAAGAAGCGATTGACTAAAACTAGTCGCCGCCATTTCCCATCTCATATCCATAGCCACCACCATTTTCACCATTGCAACAATCCACCTCCAAGTTAGCCATACTTGTAATCCTGTATCGCATATGGCAACCATTGTAAGACAATAAAGCTTTCATGTTGACGTCTTCTTTAGTGATTATCGATAGCCAAGTTTGAGTAATTAGTTAAGTGAATGTGTTGAGCCACAGCCTTGCAACCTAATGTGTTTGTATGAGGGATCAATGGAATGACTTTGAATAAATGTCATGTGTGTGTGAAATAAAATTACATCATAGTTTTCTATTGTCTTTCTCGCGTTCTTCGACCCTGCAGGTACCCAGTCATGGAGTTTGAGCCACGAGGAGGTTAGGAGTAGGGATGACGTGGAGAGCTAATCTATACACCAGTGACAGAAAGGTTTAGTACAATAGAGTGAAGCCAAACTTGGGGATACATGAGGTGTAGTCATTAAACACCCAATGCTTTTGTTTTATTTATCTTAATTTTTGAGGTGACCCCACACGATGGATAGGGCCTATAGTTGGACAAATGACTCTTGATACACCTCACGTTTCGATCAAGACGTAATTTGGACACATCCCCCTGTTCTAGTCGCCACAAGTAGATTTTAACAGGTGTCTTCTAGAGCACAAATTAAGATCATGCTGATTCCGATCACAAACATATGGTTGGAAGAATCAAGTCCCCGAACCCGTGTCTGTTTCTAGTATAAGCGTCTAAGGTAGCAATAGTGGTTATGATCTGGTCTGAAAATGAGATTAAATACTCTCTCGATAACTCAGGGTCACACCTTACGGAAAGAGGGAACGTTTCTGCTATCAGTTACCGGATCACCAGAAGGACTCGTCATTGCTTTATTGGTGGAGGGGCGGTTGCATGTCTGCCACTAGATAGGCAAATGCAAGTATCGCTCCCTAATGCAACTATATAGTGTTTTGTCAACACAAGCAGTTGCATGTGCGGCACTAGGCAAGCAACTGCATGTGTCGCCCCAACTCTAACTCGTGTTGTTTTGTCAAGGAGTGGGTAGTTTACATATCTACCACTAGGCATGCAACTGCAATTGTCACGCCCTAACTACAAGTGCATATCTTCAACGTGCCTACAACTCCGTGTTGTTTTTTCGGGGTTGGGGGAAGTTGCATGTCTACCACTAGGCATGAAATTGCAAGTGTCACAGCCAACTGCAATGATGTGGTGTTTTGTCAGGAGGAGCAGTTTCATGTGTGCCACTAGGCACGCAACTTCAAGTGTCACCATGACTACAACTACATGGTGTTTGTCTGGGAGGCGGTAAATATATGTCTGCCACTAGTCATGCAACTGCAAGTGTCATTCAGAGTGCAACTCAGTGGTGTTTTATGGAAAGCGGCAACTGCATGCACTACAAAAAACCTTCCATGATGATACGTGCTTGTCACAGTGATACGTCTCCAACGTATCTATAATTTATGAAGTATTTAGGCCATGTTTACAAAAAATTTATATGGTTTTGGTATGATTTTTTAAGAACTAACCCAGATTGACGTTGTTTTCAGCAGAACTATTGTGTGTCGTTTTTTGTGCAGAAATAAAAGTTCTCAGAATGGGCTGAAAATTTATGGTGATTTTTTATGGACCAGAAGAGACTCACGGAGCACCAGAGGTGGACCAGGAGGTGACCAAGGAGGTCATAAGCCTGGGGGTGCGCCTTCCAAGATTGTGGGGCCCTCGGGCACCCCCTGACTTGTTTTCAACACAAAATTCCTCTATATATATAAACCCCCGAAAAGAACCCTAGATGAAAAGTTCTGCCACTGCAAGCCTCTGTATCCACGAACAACCAATCCGGACCTCATTCCGGTACCCTGCCGGAGGGGGAAATCATCACCGGGGGCCATCTTCATCATCCCAGAGGCCACCATGATGAGGAGGGAGTAGTTCACCCTCGGGGCTGAGGGTATGTACTAGTAGCTATGTGTTTGATCCCTCTCTCTCTTGTTATGTATTTGGCATGATCTTGATGTACCACGAGCTTTGTTACTATAGTTGGATCATATGGTGTTTCTCCCTCTCCATGTTCTTGTGATGAATTGAGTTTTACCTTTGAGGTTTCACTATTATCGGATTAACTACTTTTATGGATTTGAGAACACTTGATTTATGTCTTGGGTGGGATACCCATGGTGACAATGGGACGTTCTATTGATTCACTTGATATATGTTTTGGCACTCAACTTGCGGATTCCCGAGGTGACATTGGGGTAATCTATGCATAGGGGTTGATGCATGTTTTCGTCCTTGTTTCTCCGGTAGAAATCTTGGGGCACTCTTTGAAGTTCTTTGTGTTGGATTGAATATTATGAATCTGAAGTTGTTTGATGCATATCGTATAATTGACCCACGGATACTTGTCGTGACATTGGAGTATCTAGGTGACATTAGGGTTGATTGATGTGTATCATATGGTGTTATTTTACTACAAACTCTAGGCTGTTTGTGACACTTATAGGAATAGCTCAATGGATTGATCGGAAAGAATAACTTTGAGGTGGTTTCATACCCTACAAGCAATTTAATCTTATGTTATCCACGATAGGAACTTTGGAGTGACTCTTTGTCGCACGTTGAGGGTTGACATATGATTTAATTATGTTATCATTGTTGAGAGATTTTGTGCTAGTGGAAGTATGAACCCTATGCCTTGTTTTCAAGCATTGCAATACCATTTTTGCACTCCTTTGTTACTACCTTGCTGTTTTTATTTATTCAGATTATAAAAATATAGTTCTACCATCCATATTACACTTGTATCACCATCTCTTCGCCGAACTAGGGCACCTATACAATTTACCATTGTATTGGGTGTGTTGGGGACACAAGAGACTCTTTTTTATTTGGTTGCAGGGTTGTTTGAGAGAGACCATCTTCGTTCTATGCCTCCCAAAGATTGATAAACCTTAGGTCATCCACTTGAGGGAAATTTGCTAATGTCCTACAAAACTCTGCGCTTGGAGGCCCAACACGAGTCTACAAGAAGTAGGTTGCGTAGTAGACATCAAGCTCTTTTCTGGCGTCGTTGCTCGGGAGGTGAGTGCTTGAAGGTATATCTTTAGACCTTGCAATTGAATCTTTTAGCTTCTTGTTTTTATCACTAGTTCGGTTTATAAAATAAAACTAAAAAATGGAATTGAGGTTGCCTCACATGCTTCATCTTTTTAATGTCTTTCGTGAAAGTAAGGATCCGGAAAATTGTGCCAAAGTGTTAGAAGAAGAAGTCAATAAAATGTTTGGCATAAAATCTTTGAATGATGAGCATGATTGCAATGTTGTTATTATGAATTCAAGGCTTGGTGATGATATGCAAAGCCTTAAGCTTGGGGATGCCATGTTTGATGAAGATGATACTTTTTGTCCCCAAGTTTCGATGAGCAAATTTATTATGATTATAGGATGCCTCCTATTTATGATGATTATATTGATGAAAGTGGGTTTGGAAAAGCGTTAACTTTATGTAGTAGTGATCCCACTATTTTGGAGGCTGTTGAATCTTATTGTAATAGTTATGAAAGTGGATTTGAAGAGGTCATGACTTTATTTAATGATGAATCCACTGTTTTGGAAGAGGTTTCAATTGACTATGATAACAAAGTTGCTACCTATGATGATTATTGTGATGATATGTATGAAATAAAGAGTAATGATATCCATGAAACTTGTCATCATGATTTTAATGATCAAATTGCTTTATAAATCAAGTGTCACGTGATAGTTATTTCATTGAATTTGCTCCCACTATTATGAATGAGAAATTTGCTCATGTGGAGAGTAATAAAATTTCTATGCTTGTGGATCATGAAAATAATGCTTTATGTGATAGTCATATTGTTGACCTGATTCATGATGCCAGTGAAAATTATTTTGAGAGAGGAACATATGCTTTTACATATCTCAATAATATCAAGTTTCCTCTCTATGTGTTGAAAGTTTCGAAGTTATGTTTGTTTTGCCTTCCTAAGCTAGTTGATTCTTGTTCCCATAAATTGTTTTCTCACAAAATCCCTATGCATAGGAGGTGGGTTAGACTTAAAATGTGCTAGTAATATGCTTCATGATGGTCCCATTATGTTTCAATTCTTATCTTCTATGTGAGCATCATTGAAATCATCATGCCTAGCTAAAAAGGCATTAAAGAAAAGCGCTTCTTGGGAGACAACCCAACACTTATACTTACTGTTTTTCTGTGTTCACATGATAGAGATACTATATTAATCATGTTTTATATCTTTAGTTTCAATAAAGTGTCAAGTAAAGCCTTTGGGATAGTGTGGATGATATTTGAGTTGATTCTGTGCAAAAACAGAAACTTTTACGCTCAGTCCAGGAATTTTCAATATTCACTGGAACATGTTTTTGATCTGAATTTATTTACGGATGTTTCATATACAAATTCTCTATGTTGTCCTATTTTTTCAGAATTTTTGGAGTATCAGAAGTATGGTCTTTGTTCAGATTACTACAAACTGGTCTATTTTTGATAGATTCTGTTTTCAATGCATAGTTTGCTTGTTTTCTAGTTTCTGTGGCTTATATTGGTCAATAAAAATTGTATAAATGACAGGGTACAGTAGGCATTGAGTGAGAACAATTATGAGTCTTGTCCTGAAAGTACCAAACTGAATAGTTTGCTCTTTATCATACTAACGCATCTCACGAAGTTCCCTTAAGTTTTGTGTGATTGAAGTTTTCAAGTTTTGGGTGAGACATCGACATGAGGAGAATAAGGAGTGGCAATACCCTAAGCTTGGGGATGCCAAAGGTACCCTAAGGTAATATTCAAGGAAGACCCAAGCAACTAAGCTTGGGGATGCCCCGGAAGGCATCCCCTCTTTCGTCTCCAACATTATCGGTAACCTTACTTGGAGCTATATTTTTATTCGTCACATGATATGTGTTTTGCTTGGAGAGTAATTTTATTTTGTTTAAATTTGCTTGCTGTTATTTATAATAAGGTTTTATATCTTTTGTTTCAATAAAAGTGTCAATGATAGCCTTTACCATGCACAATTTGCAAGTATATGAGTTGCTGTTTCAAAACAGAAAGTTTGTTGTTGTTGCAAAACTTCCCTAGAAAAGTCAAAATGTGATAAAAGCTGAAATTTTGACACAACATGCAATGATAAATTCTCTACAGTGTGCTAAATTTTCAGAATTTTTTGTGTGAAACAAGTATGGATCTTCCTTAATCCTTTACAGACTGTTCTGTTTAGACAGATAGCTGTTATGATTGCATTGTTTGCATATGTTTGCTTGTTTAATGATTCTATTTGAGGATAGGAGTATTAAATATGGAGAGACATTTAGTATGCAATGTCAAATTATAATTTTAATGATTTTGTGTAGTAGAGAATGATAAGGTTTTGCATGGATTTATACTAACTTATCTCATGAGTTCTTGTTGGGTTTTCTGTTGATGAAGTTTTTAAGAATTAGGGAAATCGTGATATGAGAGAAATTAAGGAGACACAAGAGCTCAACTTGGGGATGCCCAAGGCATCACTAGTTAATATTTCAAGAAGTCTCAAGCATCTAAGCTTGGGGATGCCCTGGTTGGCATCCCACCTTTCTTCTTCAACAATGATCGGTCAGTTTTGGTTGAGCCTAAGTTTTTGCTTCTTCACATGATATGTGCTATCCTTGGAACGTCATTTTATTTTGTTTTGCTTGCTGTTTGAATAAAATACTTAAGATCTTAAATTTTAAATGAGAGAGAGTCTTCACATAGCTACATAATTATTCAACTACTCATTGATCTTCACTTATACCTTTTGGAGTAGTTTGTCTTTTACTCTAATGCTTCACTTATATCATTTTGAGAGTCTTTAAAATAGTATGCACTACAAAAAAAATACACTTCCATGAAGATACATGTTTGTCATAGTAGGTTAGGTTTTCTGTCATGCATGTACATCCATCATGATTTTATGACAGAATCAAGATAGTCATACCTATGCTGTCGTAGAAGTGTTCCATGACAATACCAAAATTATCATCACGGAAGTGTCCACTTCCATGATGATAAATGGCACGTCATGGAAGTGTTTTCGTCAAGGGTAACTAACACGTGGCATCAACTATAACGGATCACCGTTAAGCTATGGGGTTCTGGTTTGGATCCGATAACCCAATAACAGCCCCGACCAATGGGGATTTTCCACGTGTAAAATTCTCATTCGCCGGAGGATCCACGTGTCGGCTCAGCGTTGGGACAGATGTCATCCACTCATTGTACGAGAGACGCCTATGATACGTTGGCACGTGGCAAGGCCCAACAGTGGCTCATTTAGGTGAAAGAGGTCGGCCCAGTCAAAATTAGCAGGCCGGCCCATATAGGGCCTACTTGTGTCTGGTCCATTTAAGCCCACGACCCAAATGAGGTGTGCCAATTCGGCCCGTCAACAGCCCGTTAACTATTTAACACCATTGCAGCCCATCGTTAGTTCGAGCCCGTTAACAACCCTCTATATATTTGGGCTCAATATCGGCCCTATGTGGTTTTGGCCTGTTAACGGCCCATTCAAGGGATTGGCCAATTTTCACGATGTACGTCTTTCGGCCTTGTAGTGACCCATTTAAGTGTTGGTCCAATTTCCAGCCCGGTGTGTCTTTCAGCCTGTTAACGGACCATGAATGAGTTGAACCATTTTAAGTCAGACGTGAGTTTTGGCCTCTTAATGACCCATGCTCTTCATGGTCCAATACCAGCCCGGTTTCACTTTCGGCTTGCTAGAGGCCCACAACACAGTTGGGCCATATACAGTCCGACTTGACTTTCGGCCTCTTAGCGGCCCATGCTCTTCATGGTCTAGTACGAGCCCGCTGTCTCTTTTGGCCTGTTAAAGGCCCACAATACAGTTGGACCATATATAGCTCAAACTTAGTATAGGTATGTTAACGGCCCGTGAAATCGAATGGGCCCACTTATTGTCTGCTTCGATGTCGGCATGTTAACGACCCGGGAGGTAACAAGGCCAAGCATTAACTGTTTGCTCATTTTAATTATAGTGGCCCAATAGAGCTTTCGGCCTGTTTATGACCTATCAACTTAATGGGCCCGCTAAAGTTCGAACAAGTTTGTAGGCCCAATTTGATAACATTGATTCCGGCCCATCTATAATTTGAGCCCATTATGACGAGAAATTATGGAAAGGACAAAAACCGATCAATCAAAGGACTGTGAGAATTTTGGCCCCTAAGAGCCCATTAGGGAAGCCCATTTAAGACAGTAGGTCGCTATCCTTCATATCGGGCCCATGACTGTTCATGCTAACTAATAATTCACTACTTTTTTGGCTTCCTAGTGGCCAGTTAGCTGGAATGCGAGGCGCGCTAAGCAAATGTACGACATACAAGGAAAAACGTAGCACATCCAGCATGTATTACAGGAAATTAATCCACTGGGCAATCAAAGATTGATGCCAATGCAAATAAATGAACAAAACATAACAATCTACGACCTCACAATCTGCAACCTCATTGTGCATGACGCCCATATCATGTGAGCAAGTTCTTCCTTCTTTGCTACACTGTCTCTGAAAACATTGATCTCTTGTTGTTGCGCAAGAATGTGCACCCCTGTTTCCACCATGATTAATTTCCATCATTGCTTCAGCCAGTAATTGGTTCACAAACATACATTTTTCCGTTGGATTCGAGACAGAGGAAACTGAACAGATTCACATGGCTGTGACACCCCCGATTCAATCGTACACTAATCATACACGCAATATGTACAATCAAGATCAGAGACTCACGAGAAGATATCACAACACAACACTAGACACAAATGAAAGTCATACAAGCTTTATATTGCAAGCCAGGGGGCTCGAGGGCTCGAATACATAGCTCGATACAAGAGTCAGCAGAATCAACAATATCTGAGTACATACATAAGTTAAACAAGGATGCCTTAAGAAGACTAGCACAAAAGTAGCATGATCGAAGAGGTAGGACCTCCTGCATGGGACATCCTAACTACTCCTGGTCGTCGACGGTCTCCACATAGTAGTAGGCTCCGTCGGGATAGTAGTAGTAGTCGGCGGGGGTGGCATCTGGCTCCTGGGATCCACCATTTGGTTGCAACAACTGGAAAGAAGGAAGGAGGGGAAAGGGGTAGCAAAGCAACTGTGAGTACTCATCCAAAGTACTCGCAAGCATCAGATCTATACTAAGTATGCATTGGTATCAAATGGAAGGGTTGTATCTGTGGACTATACTGTAGAATGCCAGAATAGAAGGGGAAAAGCCTAGCCTATCAAAGACTAGCATCTTCAAGCATCTTGCAGCATTCGGAAGAGTAAAGAATAGCATTTTAATATTTAACAAGCATGTTATAGCATTAACGCCCAAAGATTCTTCCTCGACTCCCTACGAGAAAGCAATCCAGGAGCCAACAGATCCATCACATATCTCAAGTATCCATTTCTAGTTGTAATAGATCAGGATACCACTCCGAGCATCCATTACCATGGACACGGCTATTCGAATAGATAAACTTCCCTGCAGTGGTGCACCACATTTCCCAACACGCTTGATTACTCTGGCCGGCCACACGTTTGCGATGGCAGATGCATCAAACATGGTTCAAATTTTAGTTGCGTGTGCGATGCAGGGCATACAGTTCAGTTCAATTAAATGTTTGCGATGAGGAGTAACAAAATAAACGGGCAGCCAGATGAAGGTGTGTGCGGTATACAGCATACGATTCACTCGGATGAACTATTTGTGATTAGGCAACACAAAAGAAACGGTCAGCCAGATGAAGGTGTGTGCGATATACAGCATACAGCTCACTCGGATGAACTGTTTGTGATTAGGCAACACAAAAGAAATGGTCAGCCAGATGAAGATGTGTGCGATATACAGCATATGGTTCACTCGTATGAACTATTTGTGATTAGGAAACACAAAAGAAACGGCCAGCCAGATCAAGGTGTGTGCGATATACGCATGCGGTTCACTCGGCCCTTGTCATCAGTGTGTGACCTCTGTGGCAACTGTTCGCTCCCCACTTCCCTAGGTGCCTCTTCGTGTACCGTGGCAACCGTCCACCACCTCTTCACCTTTCCCTCTCGATTTGGAACTACTGTCGCACGCTCTTCCTCTCTCCATCTGCCTTCTCCCTTCCTTCTGCCATTGTTCGATCATCTTCTCCATGGAGGGAAAAGGCCGGAAACAACCCCGTTATTCTTGCCCCGATCTGAAAGATGACGTGGTGGAGGAACTCATTGCTTGGTGCGACGTCATCACCTCGGCTAGCATGGAAGGTTCATTCAAGACCATTCTCAAGTCAACTAATAACATCATTACAAGGAACCCACGGGTCCACGAGCGATATGATCTCCCCTATCTTCTTCGTCGTGACTCTGCTGACTGGCGCGGGGACGAGGGAAGCCTCGCCTTGTGCAAGTTGATGCTGCTTGATAATGATATGTATGATGTTAATATGCCATCGCTTGAGGGCATGGCTTGGGTAGGAGCATATGGAGATTGGGCTGTTTATATTGGGTGCAACTATGAGTGGGGACTTGTGAATGTGTACACCCGTCACCGGGTTCCACTTCCAAAAATCTCAGACGACTGCCCAGAGGTTGAGTACACCGGTATTCTACATTTGTTCAAATACGATCATGGTGACTGTCGTCTACGGAAGATAGCAATTTGTCGAGTTCCCAACCGCTCTTGGGATTACACAAACTATGACGTTTTTGCTATCTTTGACAAGCTTTTTGCCGTCCTTACTTCCATGCCTCGACGGATATTGCTCAAAAATCAATTTCTGTACACGGATGAGTACTGTGATGTAATTCAATACAAGGGTCTTGTGTTTGCTGCCACCACTTGTGGCACTGTTTTTTCATGGAATCCTGATGCTTTCGGTACGTTTGTCTTCCGCCATAATTATTATTGTTTCATCCACATGCATGCGGGTTAGCTAGTTTCCCTTTACTAATTAAACTTCTTGTGTTTCCAAGGTCCTGTGAACATTCCACCACCTATACTTGAAATTTTTTATAACCAAGGGGGAGATGACGATGCTGATGATGACGAGCATGAGGATGAGCAGGACCCATATACTCAATGGCACCTGGAAACTTATTCCAATGGATCACCTCTTCTTGTCTGTATACAGGGCACTGCTGATGTTATAAGGAAGCAGGTGTTGTCTCACATGGTCGCACTCTCCGAACCTATTCTAACATCCATTGCAGGGTATTCGGGATAGATATTGGTGTACTAGTGCCAGCTCCTTCTCCCTGGTTCAGTATTGAAAGTCTTGGAGGAAACTCGCTCTTCCTTGGACAAAACTATCCAATGATGATGGAAGGCGATCCAGCTGCTGTTGACACAATGGTACTACCATTTATGGGGAGCAACTATATCTATACCTTGGACATTGCTATGCTTCCCTACCGTCCCAATATGGGTCCTGACATAGGCCGCTTCAGCCTGGATGATCAGTCCTACGTTGGTCTCGAGATTGACAGTAGTTGGCCCTTCCCAGGGAATCACTTCTGGTTCAAAGCAAGCGTTTCTAACGCCGACGAGTGGTTGAGCTGAAGTTCATTTCTTCGCTTTGTTATTTGTTGTGTGAGAAAAACTTTACTAGAATGTTTTGTTGGAAATGATCTATAATCCAACGTGTATCCTCGTTGTCGTTGTGGGTTGATGACTTGTTGTATGTAATCAATGGTACATTTGCATATCTGTCCATCAGCTCATGCCTGCTAGTGGTGTCCATATGAACAATGCTAGTGATTTTAGTTGCACAAATTAGATAGTGCTTGTGATTTTTAGCTGCATATTTTGACAAATTGCAGTTACAAGGTCAACAAATGGCAATATTACTAGATAAACAAATGTCAATATTTCCAGTTTGACAAATGGCAACATACCCAAAATGATAGATATGCAAATCTTACCCAATTGTTTGTATGTGGTTGCACACGGGTCATGCAAAATAACCATTTGCGTTGAAGGGATGCAGAAATCCTGCTCGACACATTTTCCCTTGGCTTCCTGGGGAAGCTGTCGGTTTGCATACGGGTGTTCTAACTAAAACGTTTGCGATGAGTGTTTTATATTTAAAGACTATTGACGTTTTTTCAAAAGCAAATCATTTCAAAAGTCTATACATTAAGAGAGAGAAATTCTAGTTCGTTCAAACCATATCTTTCATTCAGTCACACTGCGAATTTATATTCATATGATCAAGAATTCGAGATACATTATCAATTTCTGGAGGTGGCGGAGGCGGCGTACCGCGCCTTCGTTGTCGTTATCGTCCTCCGGGACGCCGTTGTTGAAGTCTTCAAGGCAGCACAAAATGTTCTTCACTTGTAAATAAAACATCATGTCATCGCGTGATCGATGGGTAGGGCGCGGGAGGATGGCAACTGGCACCGCTGAGAGGCAGGGGTCGACGACAGCGTCCCATGGAAGTCAAAGGGCTTGCTTCCCAGTGAGCCTGCGTAGTGTACAGCTTGCACGCTTTCCGGTGAGCCTATGCATTGGAGGACAACTTGCATGCCTCTATGTCAGCCTGCACACCGGACTGCGCTCTCACGCCTCCCGTTTAGTCAAGGTCAAGCAATTGTCTGCACGGCACCTCCTACGGCCATTAAAACCAAGACACATGGTGTCACATGAATGGTTAACAGAACGCACATAGTTTGAATTATACAAACATTTGAGATATTAAAGTGGTAGCTATTTTTTCAAAATGCCTTTGTTGGCTGTCATTATTCGAGTGCGCCTTCTCTCAAAATGGACACGAAAAATGCCACAACATGTCGGGTGCCATTCCATGATAGCATGCCAAGTTTCATGAATTTCAGACGAGTTTTGGATTTACTAAATTTAAAAACCAGGCATCTCAATGAATTGCTGGCAATCAACGGTGCCCTGGTGTTTGAAATTCATTCCCATTTCTTGCATGGGACCTAAGCATGCACCCAAGGACACAGATTTTATTTTCCAACCAATTTATATGCATGGAGCATGTGCATGTGGTTCAAATTTGAATTATGCACATAAATGCATTGAAAACTTAGTTAATGCATAAAAAAAGTCCAAACGAACCCCAAAAATCACAAAAATTGACACAACACTCCTGTTGTTCTACGTTGACACGAGAAATTTTTTGGAAGCAATAAGAGGCAATAGATATCGTTTCATCCCCAAAGGTGGGACGTTTCCTATCGAAACCATCATGCTTGTTGTGAGAAGCTCTTGTTTGTGAGAAGCATATACCCGAACCTGCCCCAAATGGGACATATTTTTTACCATGGCATGTTGATGCCGCTCCATGATAGCATGCCAAGTTTCATGAATTTCAGACGAGTTTTGGATTTACTAGAATTTAAAAACTAGGCATATCAACGTTTTGCCGGCAATCAACAATGTCCTGGTGTTTGAATTTCATTCCCATCTGTTGCATGGGACCTAGAAATTCACCCAAGGACACATATTAGATTTTTCAACCAACTTTAGTGCATTTGGAGCACATGCCTGTAGTTCAAATTTGAATTATGCACATAAAATGCCTACAAAACCCAGTTAATGCATAAAAATGTCCAAACGAACCCCAAAAAATCACAAAAATTGACACAACACTCCTGTTGTTCTATGTTGACACTAGAATTTTTTTGAAAGCAATAAGATGCAATGGATATCGTTTCATCCCCAAAGGTGGGACATTCCCTATAGAAAACCATCATGCTTGTCGTGAGAAGCTCTGGTTTATGAGAAGCTTATACCCGAACCTGCCCCAAATGGGACAAATTTTTTACCACGGCATGTTGATGCCGCTCCATGATAGCATGCCAAGTTTCATGTATTTCAGACGACTTTTAGATTTACTAGAATTTAAAAACCAGGTATCTCAATGTTTTGTCGGAATCAATAGTGCCCTGGTGTTTGAAATTCATTCTCGTCTCTTGCATGGGAGCTAAGCATGCACCAAGGACACACACGTGATTTTTCAACCAACTTTGGTGCATTGGAGCATGTGCTTGTAGTTCAAATTTGAATTATGCACATAAAATGCCTAGAAAACCCAGTTAATGCATACAAATGTCCAAACGAACCTAGAAAAATCACAAAATTTAACACAACACTCATGTTGTTCTATGTTGTCACTAGAAAAAGAATTGAAATCAAGAAGAGGCAACAGATATCCTGTCGTCCAGAAAGGTGAAACGTTCCCTACCGTAACCATGAGGCTTGTTGTCAGAAGCTTTGTTTTTGAGAAGCTTATATACCCCAACTTGCCCCAAATGGGACAATATTTTTACCACTGCATGTTGATGCCGTTCCATGCTAGCGTGTCAAGGTTGATAAATTTCAGACGCATTTTTGATTTAATTGAATTTAAAAACCAAGTATCTCAATGTTAGCGGCTGAGCGACGGTGGCAAGGTGTTTGACATTCATTCTCATTTCTTGCATGGAACTTCAGCATGTAACCAAGGACACACATTCCAATTCTGAACCACTTTATATGCACTGGAGCATGTGCATGTAGTTCAAATTTGAATTATGCACATGAATGCATAGAAAACTCAGTTAATGTATAAAAATGTCCAAGCGAACCCCGAAAACTCCCAAAAAATGACACAATACTCATGTTCTTCTACGTTGACACAAAAAAATTTAGAAAGTAAGAAGAGGCAACATATATCATTTGTCCGGCAAGGTGGAACATTCCCTACCGAAACCATCTGGCTTGTTGTGAGAAAAGTTCCGGTCTGCGAGAAGCTTATACCCAAACATGGCCCAAATGGGAAAATATTTTTACCATGTCATGTCGACGCCGTTCCATGATATCATGTCAAGTTTCATGAATTTCAGCCAAGTTTTCGATTTACTATAATTTGAAAACCATGTATCTCAATGTTAGCGGCTGAGCGACAATGTCAGGGTGTTTGACATTCATTCTCATTTCTTGTATGTGACCTAAGCTTGCAACCAAGGACAAACATTTGATTTTGCAACCCATTTTTAGGGACTGGAGCATGTGCTTTGATTTTGAATTGTGCACCTGAAATTGCTAGAAAACCAATTTAATGTATAAAATTTCCAAATGAACCCTGAATAATTCCAATTTTTTTACGACATACATATAGTTGCATGTTCACTGCAGATAAAAGTTCTAGCAATTCAAACACTGTCCATTGCCACTATGACCCCATTTTGTAATTCAAATCAAAATGAAAAATCAAGTAGATCCCACACAGTTTATTGTCACCAACCGTGTGAGATGCAGTACAAAACATCCTGGAGCACCATCGGTGTATAGTATGCCTATGGCTTACGCGAGAAGGTGCGTCGGCTACAGTCCATAGCCGGCGTGTCAAGCACACTAGCTCGCTCCCCAAATACTCCCGCCTCTGCATCCCTCACAATCTCAAAAATATCTGCTCGCCCTTATCCAAATTTTCAGTAACTCCCCCTTGTTACTCCCGCCTAGTAAAATTTTCAGTTACCGCGGTATTTCCCCAAACAGCACCTTACCCCCCCCACACACACACCACACACTCCACAAAACTTGCGCTCACCGACACACACCACCCCTGTAACCATTAATGGTAGGTCGCCGCCATCGTCGCCGCCTCCATCCTCAACCTCTGCCTGTGTGCCGGGGAGCTCGAGGAGCCAATGCCCAAGAGAGGTTTATCTCAGCCTCTTCGCCCGATGCCGGCGAGGTGGCCGCCGAGGTGTCCCTGTCGTCCTCTGTGGGCTCTTTATCGACCAGCCATCGCCGGTCCCCCGATCCGCCAGCCGCCATGCCCCTACGCCGGTTCGAGGACATCACCGTCCTCCCTCGGACCCGGCAGCGGACGAAGTCCTACCTTGGGGTCCGGCAGCGGCGGTGGGGGACGTGGGTCGCCAAGATTACAGATCGGGAGACCCACACGTGCCGGTGGCTCAGTAGCTTCCACACGGCCGAGCTCGCGGCCATGGAGTACGACCGCTGGCAGGTCCTCTACCACCGCGCGACGGCTAGGCTCAATTTCCCCTTCGACACACGTCCAGTCCACCTCGTTCCGCCGGAGCCAGGGTGGTGAGCTCGACTATGGCGCGGGAGGACCATGAGGCATGGGAGCACCTCGAGGCCGAGGCCGCCGACGAGGCCTACATGCAAGAGCTCCACCGGCAGCACCGGGAGCTCGTGGAGGCGGAGCGGGCGATCTTTACCGGCCCGGAGGGCAGTGAGGTTATTGCGCTCTCCTCCGATGATGAGGTCAAAGGCGGCAAGGGCGGTGGCACGGAGGGCAGAAAGATTATCGCGCTCTCCTCTGATGACAAGGTCGAAGGCGGCAAGGACGGCGACACAGAGGGCGGCAAGGTTGTCGTGCTCTCCTTCGATGATGAAGTCGAAGGCGGCGAGGACGACGGCACGGAGGGCGTCCAGGTGGGCGGCGAGGATGAGGATATCGATGTCGACGAGTGGAGGAGTGCCTTCCCCAACGACCCCGATGACGGCAACGGCCCGGACCCGGCTCGTGGCACACTGTACCTGACGAGGAAGGATTGACTCGACCTCTACTTCGACCGAAATTAGTTTAGCTTAGTTTAAATGTATGTCTTATGTTTGGTTATGCAAAACTATCTATGTTTATGTTTGAATGCATGCTACTTTCGGTTGAACCTGCTTTGAACTTGATCAAATTGAAGTTTACAGCATTAAGCTTAGGCGATCGACTAGAAACGGCCAAAAATTGTTGGAGTATATATATATATATATATATATATATATATATATATATATCGACTAATTCTTTTAGTCCTTTAACTTTTAAAGGATCAGCTAGAGATGACATTATGCCTTGTTTATTTCAGTTCTTCACAATGTGATGCTCTATATGCGCAACTATTTGTCGTGCAATTCAATTTCATCAACAATACCACTATGAATTACGATATTTGGTTGCTGTTAAGGATATTGTAGTTAACATGCCTTTTCATTTTTTAACAATAACTAGTGTACTTTAGACCTACACAATACCACTTTGAATGACTATTTGCTTGCTTATAAATGTTATGCCTGATGCAGTTAACACACCTTTCCACTTCTTATCTTGCTTAACTAGCGTGCTTAAGCCTGCACACTGAAGCTATCATTTGTAGATTATGTCATCTACCATGGATATATTTGGTTGATGTTTAGCCTGTTGTGCTTAACATTCCTTTATATGTACTCATACAGGACAATATTGAGAACGGTGTTGTTTTTTCCATCGAGGTTAGTTTCATCGCATTGCTTATATGTACTCACTGTTCAGGATCTCGGTAGCTGCTACCATATAGCCTGGGGGATGATAAGGGATTAATCGTCGAATTAGACATTTCACTGAATGTATCTGTAACCCATTTATCAGTAGGTTAACTAGGCTATATTTAGTATATCTGAGGCTACATGGCAACATGCATTGTAATGAATGACTAAATATGCAATCCTAGGCTACATAGTAACAGGGAAGAGGGTTACCTTAATGTTCGTGTTACCTTAATGTTCCAATGATGTCTATATATGTGTGTATAAAATCTTATATAATGGGATGGAGGGAGTGTTGTACTACATCATTTTGCAATTGTTGTTTAGCTTCTAACATTAACTTGGTGCTTTTAGGTACACATGTCATTGCCAAAGATCCACACATCGACCCTTTCTACGTATGTGGCAATGAGATATTCATGAACCAGCATCAAGTGAGGAAACTGATAAAGATTGTTATTAAAATGGGTCAAAAGATGTCAATCAAACTATATGCTTACACTTTATGCAAGAAAATAGTGAACTGCAGGATGGTAAGTAAGAACCCTGTAGCCTTCTTTTTACTGCCCATATTGAGTTGTGTTAGATGACAATGTATGAATATATTTTCCTTTGAAGTGGATCCTGAAGCAGTTTACTCAAGATTACCTCTCAAACTACATGATTGGCGGCCGGCCATCACAAGGGGTTGGACTAGAGCCGTGCGTGCCTTCTGCATCCAGGAGAGCACAATAGGGCCATTCCGCTTCACCTTGTTCAGCAATAAGAATGTCTGTCGCCTCTTTCTTTACCATCTGTAATAGTACAAGTATAGAACCATGGTTCATCATTCTTTATTTGGTGCTTATGTAATTCTTAAACATATGTACCTATGAATTGAACAATGCATTGGTTGTCTGAACCCGATGGATATGAATAAAGCTATAGCCTACTTTCAAGTTTAATTTAGGTACAATTTTAAATAGCAGCAATTAAATTAGGGCAAAACTACAGTGTGCAGGTCATTACAGCGCACACGGTTAATAAAGCACAGCGTGTGCGATATACATCATAATCTGACACGGTTCACCAAGTGGAAATGTGTGTAACAATGCACACAGTTGCTGTTTGCAAAGCGTGTGTGATGTCAGACACTATCACATACGGTGCGGGAAAACTAAATGTGTGTGAATGTCTACCTATCGTACATGGTTTATAATCATGAACTATTTGTGATGTGTCAGGTATCGTAAACATAGAGTCGTGCCTAGAAACTCCCGTGCCCGGAATCTGCCTGGGCCTGGAATCTACCTAGGTTTAGGTAAAAACCACAAAACTCTGACTATGTTGGCAATGCCAGCACAAATGAGTAGCAAGGATGAATCGTTTCGGATATCCGAGACATCGGAAACGGTTATAGAGGGGCAACTGTATGCGTTAAGGCTCCCTATCCCCGACGGTTTCTGGGTCGTGTGGGAAGGACCCCCTAAGCGCCCACACTCACTAGGCGACGGTTCCAAATATCGTCGCGGAAAGGGGTTTTAAACCGTTTATATAGCACCGACGCGTACCAGTGCTCAATGGATTCCACTTGATGTAATTATCAAGGTGAACATAGGAGGAATCACCCTCGAGGTTAACACTTGAGGGGTTGCACGAGAGTCATCACCGGGAGTGGTGAAGGAGAAATCACCCTCGAAGACCATGACCGATTAACTACACTATAGAGATATCATCAGGAGTGCTATTGGAGATATCACCCTCGGCATGCGGATAGTAGATCTGGAGAGTCGCACGACTAAAGGGGGTGTGGTGATGTGTCGAGCTCTAGACATCGATCACGTTGATCAAGTCATCGTCATCATGATGAGGCAACTAGGACAAGGTGAGGGGGCACTGGTGGATCACTAACCAACCTATGCTAAGCAGTTTAGGATAAGCAGGTAAGGTACAACAACAGGTAACAAAAGCAGGCTATGCATCAGATATAGGAGCAAACAATTATAGTAGCAAAATCTAATGCAAGCATGACGAGAATGTAATGGGTGATATCGGAATGATCAAGGGGGGTTTGCTTGCCTGGAAGCTTCGCTAAAAAGGAAGAAGGGTCGTCGATGACGTAGTCGATCATAGTGGCATCAGCAGCGGTCTCAAGGGTCTACCGGAGAGAAGTGGGGGAAGAAACAGTAAACATAAAGAAGCAGATGCAAAACATGACAACATGCAGAGCTAGGCTGTTCTAATGTGGTGCTACACGATACCGATGAAGGGGGAAGAAAACATCCAGGAATGTTTCCCCGAAGTTTGGCATTTTTGAATAGATGAAATGGAGGGGGGGGCGGTTCCACGTTCGCTATTCTAGGGGCATGTGACAGACGAATGGAGGGCATATTCGGAATCGTCATATTTTTCTGAGCAACTTTCCTATATAAATTATTTTCATTCGAGTTAGAGATTATTTTATATTAATTTTCAAAGTTTTATTAATATCCTGAAATTAATTTAATTAGAAATTAAATAATAAATTGCTATGGGTACCCAACTTAGTGTACACAAAGTGTACACAGAGGATGACATGTGGGCCAGGGGGTCCTAGTTGACCAGTCAAAGTTTGACCGGTCAACAGGGGGTAGGGCCCCCCTGTCATACACCCACACTACTAGGAAAAAGGCTACTAGTAGCATGGGTTTTTTGGCTATCAGTAGCGCTAGTGCCCACACTACTGCTACAACGCTATAGCTAAACTTTAGCAGTAGCACGGTTCTTACCCAGCGCTACTGCTACCTATATCTAGCAGTAGCGCGTTGCTGACCATCGCTACTGCTAATACTAGTAGCGCACCCCTATCACCAACACTATTGGTAAGGCAGCGCTGCTACCACTACAAAGCCCCTCGCTACTGCTAGTATTTTTTTATTTTGTTGTATTCGTATTTTTACAGTTTTATATAATTAGAAAATACACATACACAGAAACTATATGAAAAAGGAATGTTTCATCATCATCATCTCGGAATAGCGAGACAAGTTAATGATCACATGTCTCTTACATTGCCACCGCAGACACATGTTTCATCATCTACTTAAACTATGACATATGACATAAGAGCGATCACAATGAGCAAAAGCGGTATTATGCAGTAGTTTTTGCGGCACTGGTTCTGAATCCCCTGTTTGTTGGGGAACATAGCAGAAATTCAAAATTTTCCTATGAGTCACCAAGATCTATCTATGGAGAGACTAGCAACGAGAGAGAGGAGTGCATCTACATACCCTTGTAGATCGCGAGCGGAAGCGTTCAAGAGAACGGGGTTGAGGGAGTCGTACTCATCGTGATCCAAATCACCGAAGATCCTAGTGCCGAACGGACGGCACCTCCGCGTTCAACACACGTGCAGCCCGGTGACGTCTCCCGTGCCTAGATCTAGCAAGGAGAGAGGGAGAGGTTGGGGAAGACTCCGTCCAGTAGTAGCACAACGGCGTGGTGGTGATGGAGGAGCGTTGCACTCCAGCAGGGCTTCGCCAAGCACCGCAAGAGACGAGGAGGGAGAGGGGTAGGGCTGCGCCAAGAGGGAGAGGTACTCATGTGTTGGGCAGCCCCAAAATCTCCACTATATATAGGGCAAGGGGGAGGGGAGGCGCCCTAGGGTTTCCCCTAGGGGGGGCGGCGGCCAGGGCAGATGAGATCTCCCCTTTGGGTGACTTGGCCCCCAAGCCAGGAGGTGGGAACCCTAAATGGGGTGCCCCAAACCCCCTAGTCACGTGGGAATAGGTGAGGGGGGCGCACAACCCTTAGTGGGCTGGTTTGCCCCCTTCCCTTGGCCCATGAAGCCCCCCAACACTTGTCGGGGCTCCCGAAACACCTTTCGGTCATGCTGGTCATCACCCAGTACCTCCGGAACACTTCCGGACTCCAAAACCCTTCGTCCAATATATCAATATTCACCTCCGGACCATTCCGGGACTCCTCGTGACGTCCGGGATCTCATCCGGGACTCCGAACAACATTCGGTAACCACGTACATACCTTCCCTACAACCCTAGCGTCATCGAACCTTAAGTGTGTAGACCCTACGGGTTCGGGAACCATGCAAACATGACCGAGACAACTCTCCGGCCAATAACCAACAGCGGGATCTGGATACCCATGTTGGCTCCCACATGTTCCATGATGATCTCATCGGATGAACCACAATGTCAACTATTCAATCAATCCCGTATACAATTCCCTTTGTCTACCGGTATAGTACTTGCCCGAGATTCGATCGTCGGTATGCCGATACCTTGTTCAATATCGTTACCGGCAAGTCTCTTTACTTGTTCCGTAACACATCATCCTGTGATCAACTCCTTGATCACATTGTGCACATTATGATGATGTCCTACCGAGTGGGCCTAGAGATACCTCTCCGTCACATGGAGTGACAAATCCCAGTCTCGATTCGAGCCAACCCAACAGACACTTTCGGAGATACCCGTAGTGCACCTTTATAGCCACCTAGTTACGTTGTGACGTTTGGTACACCCAAAGCATTCCTACGGTATTCGGGAGTTGCACAATCTCATGGTCTAAGGAAAAGATACTTGACATTTAGAAAAGCTTTAGCATACGAACTACACGATCTTGTGCTAGGCTTAGGATTGGGTCTTGTCCATCACATCATTCTCCTAATGATGTGATCCCGTTATCAATGACATCCAATGTCCATGGTCAGGAAACCATGACCATCTGTTGATCAACGAGCTACTCAACTAGAGGCTCACTAGGGACATATTGTGGTCTATGTATTCACACATGTATTGTGGTTTCCGGTCAATACAATTATAGCATGAATAATAGACAATTATCATGAACAAGGAAATACAATAATAACCATTTTATTATTGCCTCTAGGGCATATTTCCAACAGTCTCCCACTTGCACTAGAGTCAATAATCTAGTTCACATCACTATGTGATTGTAATGAATCGACACCCATGGGGTTTGATCATATCTCGCTTGTGAGAGAGGTTATTAGTCAACGGATCTGAACCTTTCAGATCCGTGTGTGCTTTGCAAATCTTTATGTCATCTCCTAGATGCAGCTACCACGCTCTATTTGGAGCTATTCCAAATAATTGTTCTACTATACGAATCCGTCTTACTACTCAGAATAATCCGGATTAGTGTCAAAGTTTGCATCGGCATAACCCTTTACGACGAACTCTTTTACCACCTCCATAATCGAGAAAATTCCTTAGTCCACTAGTTACTAAGGATAAGTTTGACCGTTGTCTTGTGATCCATTCCTGGATCACTCTTGTACCCCTTGACTGACTCATGGCAAGGCACACTTCCGGTGCGGTACACAGCATAGCATACTATAGAGCCTACGTCTGAAGCATAGGGGACGACCTTCATCCTTTCTCTCTCTTCTGCCGTGGTCATGTCTTGAGTCTTACTCAATATTCACACCATATAACACAACCAAGAACTCCTTCTTTGCTGATCTATTTTGAACTCCTTCAAAATCTTGTCACGGTATGTATTCATTTGAAAGTACTATTAAGCGTTTTGATCTATCCTTATAGATCTTGATGCTCAATGTTCAAGTAGCTTAATCCAGGGTTTTCCATTGAAAAACACTTTTCAAATAACCCTGTCCAGAAATTCTACATCATTTCCGATCAACAATATGTCAACAACATATACTCATCAGAAATGCTATAGTGCTCCCACTCACTTCTTTGGAAATACAAGTTTCATAAACTTTGTATAAACCCAAAATCTTCGATCATCTCATCAAAGTGTATATTCCAACTCCGAGATGCTTACTCCAGTCCTTAGAAGGATTGCTGGAGCTTTGCACACTTGTTAGCATCTTTTAGGATTGACAAAACTTTCTGGTTGTATCACATACAACCTTTCCTCAAGAATAACGTCGAGGAAACAATGGTTTTTGACATCCTATCTGCAAGATTTCATAAATAATGCAGTAACTGCTAATATAATTTCAACAGACTCTTAGCATCGCTACGAGTGAGAAAATCTCATCATAGTCAACTCCTTAAACTTGTCGAGCTTTCTTAATGGTGATACTTACCATCATTGTCCGTCTTTCTTTTAAAATCCATCTGTACCCAACAGCCTTACGACCATCAAGTAGTTCTTCCAAAGTCTATACTTTGTTTTCATACATGGATCCTCTCTCGGATTTTATGGCCTCGAGCCACTCATCGGAATCCGGGCCCACCATCGCTTCTCCATATCTCGTAGGTTCATTGTTGTCTAGCAACATGACCTTCAAGACATGATTACTGTACCATTCTGAAGTAGTACGCATCCTTGTCACCCTATGAGGTTCGGTAGTGACTTGATCCGAAGTTTCATAATCACTATCATCAACTTCCACTTCAATTGGTGTAGGTGCCACAGGAACAACTTCCTGTGCCCTGCTACACACTGGTTGAAGTGATGGTTCAATAACCTCATCAAGTCTCCACCATCCTCCCATTCAATTCTTTCGAGAGAAACTTTTCCTCGAGAAAGGACCCGTTTCTAGAAACAATCACTTTTGCTTCCGGATCTGAAATAGGAGGTATACCCAACTGTTTTTGGTGTCCTATGAAGATGTATTTATCCGCTTTGGGTTCGAGCTTATCTAGCTGAAACCTTTTCACATAAGCGTCGCAGCCCCAAACTTTTAGGAAACGATAGCTTAGGTTTCTCTAAACCATAGATCATACGCTGTCATCTCAACGGAATTACGTGGTGCCCTATTTAAAGTGAATGTGGTTGTCTCTAATGCTTGACCCATAAACGATAGTGGTAATTCGATAAGAGGCATCATAGTGTGCCCCATATCCAATAGGGTGCATCTATGATGTTCGGACACACCATCACACTATGGTGTTCGAGGAGGTATTAGTTGTGAAATAATTTCCACAAGGTCTTAATTGTGTACCAAATTCGTAACTCAGATATTCATCTCTATGATCATATCATAGACATTTTATCCTCTTGTCACGATGATCTTCAACTTCACTCTGAAATTACTTGAACCTTTCAATAATTTAGACTTGTGTTTCATCAAGTAAATATACTCAGCATCTACTCAAGTCATCTGTGAAGTAAGAACATAACAATATCCACTGCGTGCCTCGGCACTCATTGGACTGCACACATCAAAATGTGTTACTTCCAACAAGTTGCTTTCTTGTTCCATCTTACTGAAAACGAGGCTTTTCAGTCATCTTGCCCATGTGGTATGATTTGCATGTCTCAAGTGATCCAAAATCAAGTGAGTCCAAACGGTCCATCTGCATGGAGTTTCTTCATGCATATATACCAATAGACATGGTTCACATGTCTCAAACTTTTCAAAAATGAGTGAGTCCAAAGATCCATCAACATGGAGCTTCTTCATGCGTTTTATACCAATATGACTCAAATGGCAGTGCCACAAGCAGGTGGTACTATCATTACTATCTTATATCTTTTGGCATGAACATGTGTATCACTACGATCGAGATTCAATAAACCATTCATTTTAGGTGCAAGACCATTGAAGGTATTATTCAAATAAACAGAGTAACTATTATTCTCCTTAAATGAATGACCGTATTGTGATAGACATAATCCAATCATGTCTATGCTCAACGCAAACACCAAATAACAATTATTTAGGTTTAACACTAATCTCGATGGTGGAGGGAGTATACGATGCTTGATCACATCAAGCTTGGAAACAGTTCCAACACATATCGTCATCTCACCTTTAGCTAGTCTCCGTTTATTCCGTAGCTCTTTTATTTCGAGTTACTAACACTTAGCAACTGAACCGGTATCTTAATACCCTAGTGCTACTAGGAGTACTAGTAAAGTACACATTTAATACAATGTATATCCAATATACTTCTGTCAAGCTTGCCAGCCTTCTCATCTACCAAGTATCTAGGGTAGTTCTGCTTCAGTGACTGTTCCCTCGTTACAGAAGCAATTAGTCTCGGGTTTGGGTTCAACCCTGGGTTTCTTCACTGAAGCAGCAACTGATTTGCCGTTTCATGAAGTATTCCTTCTTGCCCTCGCCCTTCTTGAAACTAGTGGTTTCACTAACCATTAACAATTGATGCTCCTTCTTGATTTCTACTTTCGCGGTGTCAAACATCGTGGATATTTCAAGGATCATCATATCTATCCCTGATATGTTATAGTTCATCACGAAGCTCTAGCAGCTTGGTGGCAATGACTTTGGAGAAACATCACTATCTCATCTGGAAGATTAACTCCCCCTCGATTCAAGTGATTGTTGTACTTAGACAATCTGAGCACAAGCTCAACGATTGAGCTTTTATCCCTTAGTTTGCAGGCTAAGAAACTCGTCGGAGGTCTTATACCTCTTGACGTGGGCATGAGCCTGAAATCCCAATTTCAGCCCTCAAAACATCTCATATGTTCCGTGACATTTCGAAATTGTCTTTGGTGCCTCAATTCTAAACCGTTTAACACTACTGAACTATCACGTAGTTATCAAAACATGTATGTCAGATGTTCGCAACATCCACAGACGACGTTCGAGGTTCAGCACACCGAGCGGTGCATTAAGGACATAAGCCTTCTACGCAGCAATGAGGACAATCCTCAATTTACGGACCCAGTCCGCATAATTGCTACTATCAACTTTCAACTAAATTTTCTCTAGGAACATATCTCAAACGGTAGAACTAAAGCGCGAGCTACAACATAATTTGCAAAAACCTTTTGACTATGTTCAGGATAATTAAGTTCATCTTATGAACTCCCACTCAGATAGACATCCCTCTAGTCATCTAAGTGATACATGATCCGAGTCAACTAGGCCGTGTCCGATCATCACGTGAGACGGACTAGTCATCATCGGTGAACATCTTCATGTTGATCGTATCCACTATACGAAGCATGTTCGACCTTTCGGTCTCTTGTGTTCCGAGGCCATGTATGTACATGCTAGGCTCGTCAAGTCAACCTAAGTGTTTCGCGTGTGTAAATCTGGCTTACACCCGTTGTACGTGAACGTTAGAATCTATCACACCCGATCATCACGTGGTGCTTCGAAACAACGAACTTTCACAACGGTGCACAGTTTGGGGGAACACTTTCTTGAAATTATTATGAGGGATCATCTTATTTACTACCGTCGTTCTAAGCAAATAAGATGCATAAACATGATAAACATCACATGCAATCAAAAGTGACATGATATGGCCAATATCATTTTGCTCCTTTTGATCTCCATCTTCGGGGCTCCATGATCATCATCGTCACCGGCATGACACCATGATCTCCATCATCATGATCTCCATCATCGTGTCTCCATGAAGTTGTCTCGCCAACTATTACTTCTACTACTATGGCTAACAGTTTAGCAATGAAGTAAAGTAATTACATGGCGTTGTTCAATGACACGTAGGTCATACAATAAATAAAGACAACTCCTATGGCTCCTGCCGGTTGTCATACTCATCGACATGCAAGTCGTGATTCCTATTACAAGAACATGATCAATCTCATACATCACATATCATTCATCACATTCTTTTGGCCATATCACATAGCATACCCTGCAAAAACAAGTTAGACGTCCTCTAATAGTTGTTTGCATGTTTTACGTGGCTGCTATGGGTTTCTAGCAAGAACGTTTCTTACCTACGCAAAAGCCACAACATGATATGCAAATTGCTATTTACCCTTCATAAGGACCCTTTTCATCGAATCCGATCCGACTAAAGTGGGAGAGACCGGCACCCGCTAGCCACCTTATGCAACAAGTGCATGTCAGTTGGTGGAACCTGTCTCACGTAAGTGTATGTGTAAGGTTCGTCCGGGCCGCTTCATCCCACAATACCATCGAAACAAGATAGGACTAGTAATGGTAAGCATATTGAACAAAATCAATGCCCACAACAACTTGTGTTCTACTCGTGCATAGAATTTACGCAATAGACCTAGCTCATGATGCCACTGTTGGAGAACGTAGCAGAAATTCAAAATTTTCCTATGAGTCACCAAGATCTATCTATGGAGAGACTAGCAACGAGAGAGAGGAGTGCATCTACATACCCTTGTAGATCGCAAGCGGAAGCATTCAAGAGAATGAGGTTGAGGGAGTCGTACTCATCGTGATCCAAATCACCGAAGATCCTAGTGCTGAACGGACGGCACCTCCGCGTTCAACACACGTGCAGCCCGGTGATGTTTCCCGTGCCTTGATCCAGCAAGGAGAGAGGGAGAGGTTGGGGAAGACTCCGTCCAGCAGCAGCACAACGGCGTGGTGGTGATGGAGGAGCGTGGCACTCTAGCAGGGCTTCGCCAAGCACCACAAGAGACAAGGAGGGAGAGGGGTAGGGCTGCGCCAAGAGGGAGAGGTTCTCATGTGTTGGGCAGCCCAAAACCTCCACTATATATAGGGGCAAGGGGGAGGGGAGGTGCCCTAGGGTTTCCCCTAGGGGGGGCGGCGGCCAGGGCAGATGAGATCTCCCCTTTGGGTGACTTGGCCCCCAAGCCAGGAGGTGGGAACCCTAGATGGGGCGCCCCAAACCCCCTGGTCACGTGGGAATAGGTGAGGGGGGCGCACAGCCCCTAGTGGGCTGGTTTTCCCCCTTCCCTTGGCCAATTAAGCCCCCCAACACTTGTCGGGGCTCCCGAAACACCTTTCGGTCATCCTGGTCATCACCCGGTACCTCCGGAACACTTCCGGACTCCAACACCCTTCGTCCAATATATCAATCTTCACCTCCGGACCATTCCAGGACTCCTCGTGACATCCGGGATCTCATCCGTGACTCCGAACAACATTCGGTAACCGCGTAAATACCTTCCCTATAACCCTAGCATCATCGAACCTTAAGTGTGTGGACCCTATGGGTTCGGGAACCATGCAAACATGACCGAGACAACTCTCCGGCGAATAACCAACAGCGGGATCTGGATACCCATGTTGGCTCCCACATGTTCCACGATGATCTCATTGGATGAACCACGATGTCAAGGATTCAATCAATCCCGTATACAATTCCCTTTGTCTACCGGTATAGTACTTGCCCGAGATTCGATCATCGGTATGCCGATACCTTGTTCAATCTTGTTACCGGCAAGTCTCTTTACTCATTCCATAACACATCATCCCGTGATCAACTCCTTGATCACATTGTGCACATTATGATGATGTCCTACCGAGTGGGCCCAGAGATACCTCTCCGTCACATGGAGTGACAAATCCCAGTCTCGATTCGAGCCAACCCAACAGATACTTTCGGAGATACCCGTAGTGCACGTTTATAGCCACCCAGTTATGTTGTGACGTTTGGTACACCCAAAGCATTCCTACGGTATCCGGGAGTTGCACAATCTCATGGTCTAAGGAAAAGATACTTGACATTTAGAAAAGCTTTAGCATACGAACTACACGATCTTGTGCTAGGCTTAGGATTGGGCCTTGTCCATCACATCGTTCTCCTAATGATGTGATCCTGTTATCAATGACATCCAATGTCCATGGTAAGGAAACCATGACCATCTGTTGATCAACGAGCTAGTCAACTAGAGGCTCACTAGGGACATGTTGTGGTCTATGTATTCACACATGTATTGCGGTTTCCGGTCAATACAATTATAGCATGAATAATAGACAATTATCATGAACAAGGAAATACAATAATTACCATTTTATTATTGCCTCTAGGGAATATTTCCAACACTGTTGCGCTATGAATCTCAAGTAACTAGCTTCAACTTCCGCTCTGCTATCAAACCCTTTCCGGCTTCCGCCCGAGAAGCGGTACACTTGGGCCCGATACTCTGGCCACTCATCGTACACACCCGAAACATGCCCTACATACATAGCATACCACTTCCTCGCCATCGTTGATCTATATACCTGGCAGAGATGCACACTATATATATATATATATATGTATGTATGTATGTATGTATATATATATGCGATGCAATAATCGAAACGATGGTGTTAGAGAACCATCAAAAATGTCCAAAACATTTGCGATGACGGATGCATCAAACACACGGTTCAAATTTTAGTTGTGTGTGCGATGCAGGGCATACGGTTTAGTTCAATTAACTGTTTGCGATGAGGAGTAACAAAAGTAACGGGCAGCCAGATGAAGGTGTGTGTGATATACAGCATATGGTTCACTCGGATGAACTATTTGTGATTAGGCAACACAAAGGAAACGGTCAGCCAAATGAAGGTGTGTGCGATATAGAACATACGGTTCACTCGGATGAACTGTTTGTGATTAGGCAACATAAAAGAAATGGTCAGCCAGATGAAGGTGTGTGCGATATACATCATACGGTTCACTCGGATGAACTGTTTGTTATTAGGCAACACAAAAGAAACGGTCAGCCGGATCAAGGTGTGTGATATACGCATGCGGTTCACTCGGCCCTTGTCATGAGTGTGTGACCTCTGTGGCAACCATTCGCTCCCCACTTCCCTAGGTGCCTCTTCGTGTACCGTGGAAACCGTCCATCGCCTCTTCACCTTTTCCCTCTCGATTTGGAACCGCTATCGCACACTCTTCCTCCCTCCATTTGCCTTCACCCTTCCTTCTGCCATTGTTCGATCATCTTCTCCATGGAGGGAACAACCCGGAAACGACCCCGTTATTCTTGCCCCGATCTGAAAGATGATGTGGTGGAGGAACTCATTGCTCGGTGCGATGTCATCACCTTGGCTAGCATGGCAGGTTCGTTCAAAACCATTCTCGACTCAACTAATAACATCATTACAGGTCCAGGAGCGGTTTGATCTCCCCTATCTTCTTCACCGTGACCCTCCTGACTGGCGCGGGGACAAGGGAAGCCTCTCCTTGTGCAAGTTGATGCCGCTTGATAATGATATGTATGATGTTAAGATACCATCACTTGAGGGCAAGGCTTGGGCAGGCGCAAATGGAGATTGGGTTGTTTATATTGGGTACAACTACGAGTGTAAACTTGTGAATGTGTACACTCGTCACCGGGTTCCACTTCCAAAAATCTCAGATGACTGCCCAGAGGTTGAGTACACTGGTATTGTACGTGAGTTCAAATACGACCATGGTGACTGTCGTCTACGGAAGATAGCAATTTGTCGAGTTCCCAACCGCTCTTGGGATTACATGAACTATGAAGTTGTTGCTATCTTCGAAAAGCTTGTTGCCGTCCTTACTTTCACGCCTTGATGGATATTGCTCAAAAATCATTTTCTGTACACGGATGAGTACAGTGATGCAATTCAATACGAGGGTCTTGTGTTTGCTGCCACCACTCGTGGCACTATTTTTGCATGGAACCCTGATGCTTTTGGTATGTTTATCTTCCATCGTAATTATAATTGTTTCATCCACATGCATGCGGGTTAGCTAGTTTCCCTTTACTAATTAAACTTCTTGTGTTTCCAAGGTCCCGTGAACATTCCACCACCTATACTTGAAAAAATTTATAACCAAGGGGGAGATGACGATGCTGATGATCACGAGCATGAGGACGAGCAGGACCCATATACTCAGTGGCGCCTGGCAAATTATTTCGATGGATCACATCTTCTTGTCTGTATACGAGGCACTGCTGATGTTACTAAGGAAGCAGGTGTTGTCTCACATGGTCGCACTCTCTGGACCTATTCCAACATCCGTTGTAGGGTATTCGGGATGGATATTGGTGTACTAGCACCAACACCTTCTCCCTGGTTCAGTATTCAAAGTCTTGGAGGAAACTCGCTCTTCCTTGGACAACACTATCCAATGATAGTGGAAGGCGATCCAGCTGTTATCGACACAACATTACTACCATTTATGAGAAGCAACTGTATATATACCTCGGACATTGCTATGCTTCCCTACCATCCCAATATGGGTCCTGACATAGGCCGCTTCAGCCTGGATGATCTGTCTTGCTTTGGTCTCGAGATTGACAGTAGCTGGGCGTTCCCAAAGAATCAGTTTTGGTTCAAAGCAACCATTTCCAAGGCCGACGAGTGGTTGAGTTCATTTCATTGCTTGGTTATTTGTTGTGTGAGAAAAACTTTACTAGAATGCTTTGTTGGAAATGATCTATAATCCAACGTGCATCCTCGTTGTCGTTGTGGGTTGATGACTAGTTGTATGTGATCAATGGTACATTTGCATATGCATCCATCAACTCTCGCCTGCTAGTGGTGTCCATATGAACAGTGCTAGTGATTTTAGTTGCAAACAGTAGATAGTGCTAGTTATTTTTAGCTGCATATTTTGACAAATCGCCGTGTTACAAGGTCGACAAATGGCAATGTTACTAGATAAACAAATGTCAATCTTTCCAGTTTTACAAATGGCAACATACCCAAAATGATAGATATGCAAATCTTACCCAATTGTTTGTTCGTGGTTGTAGACGGGTCATGAAAAACAATCGTCTGTGTTGAAGGGATGCAGAAATCCTGCTCGGTGCATTTTCCCATGGCTTCCAGGGGAAGCTGTCGGTTTGCATACGGATGTTCTAACTAAAATGTTTGTGATGAGTGCTTTATATTTAAAAAACATTAACGTTTTTTAAAAGAAAATCATTTGATAAGTTTGTACATTAAGAGAAAAATGCTAGTTCATTCAAACCATATCTTTTATTCAGTCACATTGCAAATTTATATTCATAGGATCGAGAATTCGAGATACAGTATTAAACCCCAAAAAACTATTTCCGGCGATGGCGGAGGCGGCTTGCCGCGCCGTCGTTGTCTTTGTCGTCCTCCGGGACGCCGTTGTTGAAGTCTTCAAGGCAGCACAAAATGTTCTTCACTTGTAAATCAAACATCATGTCGTCGTGCGATCGACGGGACAGGCACGGGAGGACGGCAACTGGCGCTGCTGAGAGGTAGCGGTCGACGGCAGCGTCCCATGGAAGTCAAAGGGCTCACTTCCCAGTGAGCCTGCACAGCGTATAGCTTGCATGCTTCCCGGTGAGCCTGCACATTGGAGGATAGCTTGCATGCCTCTTGGTCAAACTGCACACCAGACTGCGCTCACACGCCTCTCGTTTAGTCAAGGTCAAGCAGCTGTCCGCACGACACCTCCTCAATCCATTAAAACCAAGACACGTTGTGTCACGTGAATGGTTAACAGAACGTACACGGTTTGAATTATACAAATGTTTGAGATATTAAAGTGGTAGCTATTTTTTCAAAATGCCTTTGTTGGCTGTCATTATTCAGGTGCGCCTTCTCTCAAAATGGACACGAAAAATGCCACAGCATGTCGGGTGCCATTCTATGATAGCATGCCAAGTTTCATGAATTTCAGACGAGTTTTGGATTTACTAGAATTTAAAAACCAGGCATCTTAATGTTTTGCCGGCAATCAATGGTGCCCTGGTGTTTGAAATTCATTCCCATTTCTTGCATGGGATCTAAGCATGCACCCAAGGACACAGATTGTATTTTTCAACCAATTTATATGCACTGGAGCATGTGCATGTTGTTCAAATCTGAATTATGCACATAAATGCATTGAAAACTCATTTAATGAATAAAAATGTCCAAATGAACCCCGAAAAATCCCAAAAATTGACACAACTCTCCTGTTGTTCTATGTTGACACAAGAACATTTTTGAAAGCAATAAGAGGCAATGGATATCGTTTCGTCCCCACTGGTGGGACATTCCCTACCGAAACCATCATGCTTGTGGTGAGAAGCTCTGGTTTGTGAGAAGCATATACGCGAACCTGCCCCAAATGGGACAAATTTTTTACCACGACATCTTGATGCCGCTCCATGATAGCATGCCAATTTTCATGAATTTCAGACGAGTTTTGGATTTACTAGAATTTAAAAACCAGGCATCTCAATGTTTTGCCGGCAATCAATGGTGCCCTGGTGTTTGAAATTCATTCCCGTTTCTTGCATGGGACTGAGCATGCACCCAAGGACACAGATTTGATTTTAAACCAATTTATATGCACTGGAGCATGTCCATGTGGTTCAAATTTGAATTATGCACATAAATGCATTGAAAACTCAGTTAATGCATAAAAATGTCCAAACGAATCCCCAAAAATCCCAAAAATTGACACAACACTCCTGTTGTTCTATGTTGAGACAAGAATTTTTTTGAAAGCAATAAGAGGCAATGGATATCGTTTCGTCCCCAAAGGTGGGACGTTCCCTACACAAACCATCATGCTTGTTTTCAGAAGCTCTGGTTTGTGAGAAGCATATACCCGAACCTGCCCCAAATGGGACAAATTTTTTACCACGATATGTTGATGCCGCTCCATGATAGCATGCCAAGTTTCATGAATTTCAGACGAGTTTTGGATTTACTAGAATTTAAAAACCAGGCATCTCAATGTTTTGCCGGCAATTAACAATGCCATGGTGTTTGAATTTAATTCCCATCTCTTGCATGGACCTAGAAATTCACCCAAGGACACATATTCGATTTTTCAACCAACTTTAGTGCATTGGAGCATGTGCTTGTAGTTCATATTTCAATTATGCACATAAAATGTCTAGAAAACCCAGTTAATGCATAAAAATGTCCAAACGAACCCCGAAAAATCACAAGAATTGACACAACACTCCTGTTGTTCTATGTTGACACTAGAAATTTTTTGAATGCAATAAGAGGCAATGGATATCGTTTCGTCCCCAAAGGTGGGACGTTCCCTATCGAAAACCATCATGCTCGTTGTGAGAAGCTTATACCCGAACCTGCCCCGAATGGGACAATTTTTTTACCACGGCATGTTGGCCACTCCATGATAGAATGCCAAGTTTCATGAATTTCAGACGAGTTTTGGATTTACTAGAATTTAAAACAACAGGTATCTCAATGTTTTGCCGGCAATCAACAGTGCCCTGGTGTTTGAAATTCATTCCAGTCTCTTGCATGGGACCTAAGCATGCACCCAAGGACACACATGTGATTTTTCAACCAACTTTAGTGCATTGGAGCATGTGCTTGTAGTTCAAATTTGAATTATGCACATAAAATGCCTAGAAAACCCAGTTAATGCATACAAATGTCCAAACGAACCCCGAAAAATCACAAAATTTAACACAAAACGGATGTTGTTCTATGTTTTCACTAGAAAAAGATTTGAAATCAAGAAGAGGCAACGGATATCGTTTCATCCAGAAAGGTGAAACATTCCCTACCGTAACGATGATGCTTGTTGTTAGAAGCTCTGGTTTTTGAGAAGCTTATAAAGCCCAACCTGCCCCAAATGGGACAATATTTTTACCACTGCATGTTGATGCCGTTCCATGCTAGCGTGTCAAGGTTCATAAATTTCAGATGTGTTTTTGATTTACTAGAATTTTAAAACCAAGTATCTCAATGTAGAGCGATGGTGGCAAGGTGTTTGACATTCATTCTCATTTCTTGCATGGGTCTTAAGCATGTAACCAAGGACACACATTCTAATTCTGAACCACTTTATATGCACTTGAGCATGTGCATGTAGTTCAAATTTGAATTATGCACATCAATGCATAGAAAACTCAGTTAATGTATAAAAATGTCCAAGCTAACCCCGAAAACTCCCAAAAAATGACACAACACTCGTGTTGTTCTACGTTGACATGAGAAAAATTTAGAAAGTAAGAAGAGGCAACATATATCATTTGTCCGCCAAGGTGGCACGTTCCCTACCGAAACCATCTGGCTTATTGTGAGAGAAGCTCTGGTTTGCGAGAAGCTTATACCCAAACCTAGCCCAAATGGGAAAATATTTTTACCAGGACATGTCGATGCCGTTCCATGATATCATGTCAAGTTTCATGATTTTCAGCCGAGTTTTTGATTTACTATAATTTTAAAACCATGTATCTCAATGTTAGCGGCTGAGCGACAATGTCAAGGTGTTTGACATTCATTCTCATTTCTTGTATGTGACCTAAGCTTGGAACCAAGGATAAACATTTGATTTTGCAACCCATTTTTAGGTACGGCAGGATGTGTTTTGATTTTGAATTGTGCACCTGAAATGGTTAGAAAACCAACTTAATGTATAAAATTTCCAAAGGAACCCTGAATAATTCCAATTTTTTATGACACACATATAGTTGCATGTTCACTGCAGATTAAAGGTCTAGCAATCCAAACACTGTCCATTGTCGTTGTGACCCCATTATGTAATTCAAACAAAATGAAAAATCAAGTAGATCCCACACAGTTTATTATCACGAACTGTGTGAGATGCAGTACAAAATATCCTGGAGCACCGCCGGTGTATAGTACGCCTATGGCTTACGCGACAAGGTGCGTCGGCTACAGTCCACAGTCAGTGTGTCAAGCACACTAGATCGCTCCCCAAATATTCCCGCCTCTGCATCCCTCGCAATCTCAAAAATATCTGCTCGCCCTTATCCAAATTTTCAGTAACGCAACCCCGCCTTGTTACTCCCGCCTAGTAAAATTTTCAGTTGCCGCAGTATTTCCTCAAACACCACGTTAACCCCCCCCCCACACACACACACACACTACACACTCCACAAAACCTGCGCTCACCGACACATGGCCGCCGAGGTGTCCCTGTCGTCCTCCGTGGGCTATTTATCGATCCGTCGTCACCGGTCCCCCGATCTGCCAACCACAGCGCCCCCATGCCGGCTCGAGGACTTCCCCTTCCTCCCTCGGACCCGACAGCCGACGAGGTCCTACCTCGGGGTCCGGCAGCAGCGGTGGGAGACGTGGGTCACAGAGATTACAGATCGGGAGACCCAAACCCGCCGGTGGCTCGGTAGCTTCCACACGGCCGAGCTCGCGGCCATGGAGTACGATCGCTGGCAGGTCCTCTAACACGGCACGGCGGCAAGGCTCAATTTCCCCTTTGACACACGTCCGGTCCACCTTGTTCCACCGGAGCCAAGGGTGGTGAGCTCGGCTATGGCACGGCAGGACCACGAGGCATGGGAGCGCCTCGAGGCCGAGGCCGCCGACGAGGCCTACATGTAAGAGCTCCTCCAACAGCACCCAGAGCTCGTGGAGGCACAACGAGTGATCTTTACCGGCGCGGAGGGTGGCGAGGTTATCACGCTCTCCTCCGATGACGAGGTTGAAGGCGGGGAGGATGGCGGCAAGATTATCACACTCTCCTTCAATGACAAGGTCGAAGGCGGCAAGGATGGTGGCGCGGTGGGCGGCGAGGTTATCGTGCTCTCCTCCGATGACGAGGTCGAAGGCGGCGAGGACGGTAGCACGGAGGGCATCCAGGTGGGTGGTGTCAGGACCCCGGTCCTAAGTCACACCGATCTAGCATGTAACACATCATATCACTTTGCGGCCTCATGCACGGTATTCCCATGGGTGCCACCTTACCTGGCCCGGGACCATTTGTGCCTTTTGGCTCACGTATACGATAGTGCCGCTAGCATCCATATGACAAAGATCCCGGGCCGACATGACTAGTCGTAAACCCAAGGTGGTGCTAACTTACAGGGATAGGCATACATGACCCAGCATCGAACGTGTCGATCGACAACGTATGAACCCAAGTCGTAGCAAGCTACAAGGACTTAAAGGAACAACGTGTGACATTTCCCCGAAGGGGCAGATACATGAACGAAGAAGGACACATGCCGGCCAGCCTAAGTGTTCCGGAGCAGTAGCAAGCTACCATGGCTCAGTGGAAGCACTAGGAGACATTTCCCGGTAAGAGAGGCTACCAAGAATAAACAACTAGGTTGTCGGATCCCACACATACCAAGCATTTCAATAATCATACACACAATCTGCTCGATATGTGCAAATACAACATGGCATCACAACATGACTCTACAACTTAAGTATTCATTCAATAGGTTCCGAGGAGCGAGATATTACAAACATAGGTCTCATGACCCAACATTCAGAGCATACAAACAACAAGCACATGCGGAAGCTTAGCATGTCTGAGTACACACATCTACAAATGAAAAGGGTTGAGAAGCCTGCCTATCTACAAGATCCTACCGAGGCACAAGATCGTAGATGAGGTAACAAGCTAAACATCGAAGTCCACACGGAACTACTAGCAAGACTGGAGTATCTCTGCAAAAACATAAAATAGGCAAACGTGAGTACAAATGGACCCATCAAGACATACATCAGAACTATCTACATATGCATCAGTATCAACAAAGGGGGTGGTGGAGTTTGACTGCAGCAAGCCAGCTTTGACTGTGGCTATCCTGAACTATGACTGCAAGTAACTCTTTTGAGGTGGCGCACTCGAGTCCACATATTCACCATATCAATACACTACTATGGATCTGCTCCCGTCTCCCTACGAGAATGCCATCCAGCACTCATGCTTATCTTGCGCATTTTAGGGTATCCACTTTCACTTGTCTATGAACTGTATAGGCAACCCAGAGGTCCTTTACCGCAGACGTGACTATTCTAATAGATCATATTAACCCTGCAGGAGTGTACTTCTTCACACACGCTCTCGCCACTTACCACCATGTACACGTCATGTATCTCGGCAAACTTCAAGCGGAAGCCTGGCGAGGGTGTCGGCCACGACCTGACTAACCACGCAAGACTCTAGTCCAGGTCTATCGCCTATTCTGGTTCCATCCGCAAGGAGATCTGGCCGGGGTGTCGCTCACGACCCCAAACGATGTGTACAGGGTTCCAAGCCCACCAAAGGGGCAACGCTTGGCATACCAGGCCATGGTGCCTAGTATGACCCAAGCCCACCTGTACCGGGTGCCACTTGGTAGACAACTAACACAACCTACAAACACCAGAAACTAGTTGCAACTCCTGGACAGAGATTAGGTTGATTAATAAGTCGAGAGGGGTCGAGTTACCGGAACCCAATATGTGGTAGTAACTGTTCATGGATCACAAACACAGAACTCAGTTCCTGAGGATGGCTTCAATGAGACAACCCACCATGTACTCCTACATGGCCTCTCACTGCTACCTTTACCAAATCGTGTTCACACACTTAGCTCACACATAATAGGACATGTTCACACCATACCAATTCATCCCCGATGAATCAAACCCGACTCAACTCTAAGTAGTAGCATGCGAGGCAACAAGCATGAATGAGTAGGCACATCAGGGCTTAAACAACTCCGACTCATGCTAGTGGGTTTCATCTATTTACTATGGAAATGATAGGTCATGTAGAGGAAAAGGGGTTCAATACCGCAGCATGTAACAGTTGAAACGTTGTTGTCCTAATGTAGTAAAAGAGAGCAGGAGCAAAAGAGTGGGATTGTATTGGAATGAACAAGGGGGTTTTGCTTGCCTGGCACTTCTGAAGATGATATAGCTCTTCATCGGTGTCATTGAACTCATTGTCGGAACATGTCTATCGCGAGGGGACAATTACCGGCAATAGAGAAAGAAACACAATCAATGAAATGCAACAATATGATGCATGATTATAACATGTCAATATGCTATGATTTGGGCTAATGCAGCTAGCAACAGATTAAATGAGTTGGTTTGAATCAAAGATTTAAACTCAAACTCCATATGTGATGGTTTAATTGCCCTTTATATGTTTTGTCCTAAACAATAGTCTTAAGTTGTTCTATCATGCATGAAACCAGTTCATATGGATAGGTTGAATTTTTCTAATCATTTTTCATATATAATTTATCTTATTTGGAGTTACAGATGATTTTCTATGAATTTTAGAAGTTTAGAGCATTTTTTGAAATTTACAAATCATTTCTGATTTATTTTAATTCCAGAAAATGTTTACTGCATCAGCACTATGTCACGGTGACGTCAGCATGGTCAACATGGTCGATTCAGGTCAAACCTGACTAGTGGGGTCCACTGGTCAGTGACTTGGGCTGGCTAGTGTCGCTGACGGGTGGGCTTGGTCAACGGCCACATTAGCTGGGTCAATTCTGATGCGTGGGGTCACTGTGATTAGTTAAGACTAAACAGGAAACTAACTGTTGTTGATTAAGGGCGTGGGTCCCATATGTAAGTCAGTCAGGGGGTTAATTAGTGGGTGATTAGCGCTAACTAGGTGGCCACATCGACAGTCGTCGGAGCCTCGCCGGCGGTGACCTCGAACCGCGACGAAGTTCGCTCGGAACTCGCCAGAGCCGACGGATCGATGCACCAGGGGCACCAGAAGGTAGCCCGTACCCGTGCGCATCAAGGGAGACCAATGGGAGGTGCGGGGGTGGCCGGAGTTCATCGGAAGCGAGCTCGTGGCTGCGGCCAGAGTGCGGCATCGAGCGGAATGAGGCTACGAAGCACGGGGAGCCCAACTAAGGGGGTCTATGGCTTCCTTGTCTCACCAGGAGCACGATGATGTGCTTGGTTTGGATGGAGGCGAGCTAAAACAATGACGGCGGCATGACCAGAGCCGCCTAGGTCTCGGCTTTGACAAAGATGGGGTCTACACTAGGATATCGAGCACGGGGAAGGGGGGTTCGGTAGAGGAGCTCATGGAGAGGTCGTCGGTGATCCCAGCATGCTCGAGGATGGCTTGGTGACGATGAATCGGTCGACGGCGGCCTTCGGTGCAGAGGATGAAGATGGCATCGATGAGGGCACTCCAGGGCGTCCGACATCGTGTGGCTCGGCAGGGAGGACGACGACGTCGTGCAGGAGCTCGGGGATGCATTGGAGAGGCTCGGGGATGGTGCTCGTCGGGGGCGACGGCTGTGTTCGGTGGCTGCATGTAAGAGAGACAGAGGAGGGGGGAGAGAGCAGTGAGTGAGGGAGAGAAGAAAGGCGTCCAGAGCAGCAACGAGGGAAGGATCGGGGCTCCCAGGTGGAAGCAGGAGGTCGCAGCGGCTCGGCTGTGCGCGCGCCATGCACAGTGCCAGAAGGCACAGGGAAGACGACGTGTGAGGAGGTGGGCTAGGCTGCCAGCTGGGCCGGCCAGGTGGGCTGCGGTAAGTCAGGTTGGTTGCCTCTGTCTTCCCTTTCTATTTTTCTTCTGTTTTCTATTTTGCTGTAACTTAAGGGCTTTATTAAAAATACTTAAACAAATCCAAAAATCATGAAACTGCTCAATGCCATTGTTTGGAATATAATCAACATCAAACATTTTAGTTTATGATTATTTGAGCATTTAAAATATTTTATAGCATTTAAATGCCCAAATTCACATAGAATATGATTTAATTCAGTGACCCTTTGTTGTCCTGGAAATGTGTGCACCATTTTTGTCAGAGGTTCTAGACCAAGGCAAAGATGATGAACATTTCAGAAGGGCATTTCAGGTTCATTGGAGAAGATTTTAGTAAGCCCTAGTTGGATTAAGGGGGTGCTGGGGGTTTCTGCCATCCCCATTTCAACTTTCTGATGAAAGTAAACATGATGCAACACCATAGGCTCGCACTAGGCATTACCAGAACCAGGGATGAGACAACTCACCCCCACTAAACGATAATCTCGTCCCGAGATTCAAGACGTGAGGTAAGAAGTCAGAGGGGTCACAAGCTAACACGATCTTTATGATCCAATAGCCCTTCTCGAAGATGTTGATTTATTGCTCCAATTGATCTTGACGTCTTTGCTTTTGAGATCTTCATCCAACATGATGACGACGGAGAGAAACTCTACAGGAATTGATCTCCTCGAAGATCGAGCATTCAAGATCAACTCATGGAGTGAGACGTAGGAACATCTCTTGAACTAAGACACGAGACACACATCAGGAAGGACAGAAGAAACCATTTGACAAGGGTTACAAAATAGCGAGAAGTTATCTGCCATGATTCCGGAACGGGGCACCTTAGAAGAGGTGGCTCATAGAACTATTACCTCAAGTGGAAAAAAGAATTATGTTTGATACATAGATCATTGAGACTCTTTATACCAGCTTGAGGCAAATCACAATCGATTGTTTGAAGGAGTTCGAAGAAATGGCATACTCAGTTTGGGAATAGAAATTAGAGTTATAAGACAACTCAGCAAACGGAAGCACATTGTAGAAGATGCCGAGGATATAACCCAGTGACTGAGCATGCTCTCAAGAACTTGAGCACGTCCATATTCATCACGGTTTTACCAATGTCTGTGACAAGGATCGTGGCAACAGAACATACTACCATGATAAATTGTGATGGACGATGCAGATGCAAAGGAAGATAACACCTTCTCAGATTTCACCTTAGCGAGGCCAAGGAATCAAAATCTGGACGATCGACCGAGAGACATTTAGCACTCCGCTTATAATGTTCTCCTTGATGTACTAGCATATCCCATTCATAGATATGGTTTGATATCTAAAACAGTAAAAGGTCAGACTTTGGGAACACAAAAATCCATAAGGGACAACTAGGGAGCAAATCCTACAAAATCATTATGGGGAGGTGGCCAACTTTCTCAATCAGGATACTATAGTAATAGGTCTTCCGGCTGGGTGTGTTGGCCACGACATCCACTTTACTGGGTTACAGAGAGACCAACATTATAGCTCTTGGGAAACGTTCCAACCATCATATTTGCCTGAGATTCAGATCTGGTTGGGGTCAGAACATTCCAGACTCATCAAGTCTAGAAAGAAAAATGAAAGTTTGCAACACAAATCGACGAGACGGCGTTGCGGGATTCTCAAGGAATGAACTATGATAGCAAGCTCCAAAACATGAGCTGGTTCTGCTACACACATGTGAACACGCTGTCCCAAAGAGGCATGGCCACATAGTAGCCTTATAGTAAAACACTACCGAGTTTAGGTGGGAACCCTCATCGAGGATATCGAAGTCTGTACGCAAGTCCATGGATTAGATCCCAAGCATAGACTTCTTTTCCTTGAACAAGTCAATCAGTGGCTTGGTGTGCTAGGGATACATATAGAATGGAGGTAGCTAATCTCACAAACCAATGTTTACTTCGTAGATGCATGACTGACTTGGGATGATTCCAGGGAAACAAAAAAACATTCTCAAATTCACGGCGGCAACTTGCATCAAATGCACATGAATTAGGGGAAGTCACGTCTTTCGTCCTAACATATGCTTAATGAACGGAACACAAAGGCATTGTTTACAAAGTTTCCAACACTAGCTTAATGTCCAATAGAATCATGGAGAATATAAGGATGTTGTCGATGGGCTCAACAACAACTCACCTAGGATTCCATACAATGGAATTCCACAATCATGTGAACAAGGTGATTGCATTGGTCAGTCACAAAGATATAATGGTGTATGCTCAAGGGGTCAACCACGAGTAAGACAACATTACGAATATCATTGGTTCTGATTAGATTTGACGATAGCCCATACGCAAATCAAAGTTTTGATAAGACAATAGATCCAACGACTGATCACGAGGACCATTCGGTGAAGATATCACCTTTCTTCAACACACATACAAGACATCCCTTAAAATGAACTAAGTCGAACAAGCTTTTATCCTCCAACTCTCCAAGTTGTTGTTTAGCTTAACCAACTAGCTCAGGGGTACTCAACACAGATTCTTGTAAAAGGGGGTGGTTTACAAGAAAACCAACTTGATCACGAATTCAACATAGCGGTCAAGTGATGACCTGGTGATACTTCTGAGAGGATACTCGGAAAATCACGAACCATCGATATGTTATAAGCTCGAGAATAATCTTGCTTTTTAGGGAAAGACGATATGATCAAAAGAGCGAGGGATTAACACAATTCTAACTCATTGATCAAAGAGTGCACCGTAAAAAAAACTAGGTAGCACAATCTATCTTAGAATGATGATTCAATAACCAACACACCAAGAATGGAGTTGTTGTGCCTTAACTACCAAGAAACTGAGTTGCTAGGAATATTGATTTCACACATCACGATTCACTTGTCGGCATTCTGGTTACAATAGCACGAGAACCAAGGAATGAATAATGATGGCGCGAAGTATCACCGCGTCAAGAATTCATAAGAGCTGGTGCAATTCTCATGAAAATCCCGACATAAAGGGGTGATACTCCAGGGTAGAATAGAATCAGAAGCTGGATTGGCATTTTGATTTGCAAAATACAACTGCTTTGACCCAATCTTGGAAATGGAAAAGGTACTGGAGTTTGTTTCTCCTAGTCACTCTAGAATAGAATGGCTTGACGGACCACAAGAATAATAAGCATCGATGAACACGAATGCACGACTGCTCCTGACTATCAATTGATAGACGGGTCAGAATACAACTAAAAAGGGACAACTCAAGGAACATATAACTATCTGAGTTGCAGATGCATAGATTAGTATGTCGAACTAAGTTCAACATATTTCTTCTGGATAACCCATGCAGAAAGGTAGAACTGGCAGAGTCACAACATAGAGGCGAGAACTCATCAAGAACACTTTGGCTGTGATCTTTCGGTTCAACAAGGAACTTCTGCCATAAGAAGCTCATGGTATTTGGAAGAAATAAATACCACACACCTTGAGGACTATCGCAAAGGTTATTAATAACCTAAAGGAATGAGCAAACACTAACAACATGAGGTAAGTAGGGTGAATCTCGGGTTCAAGAACCCAGGAGTAGAATACCTACTACTAAATGGCATAACGGGATGCTTAGGAGAATGATGGCCAGAATCATCACATTGGGATCACAAATAATAACTAGATTACTAAGTGATACTCTAGACACCTAGGGTCATAGTAATAGCTCCAACCTATATAACGAGGCAATGAAGTACCTCAACACACTAATTAGTGTGGTTGATCCGACACAAAGTAACTTTGAAACGGTCGAAAGTGATTTGCAAATGCATCAGACTATTTAGAAACCTGTGACAATTCGGACAGCATAACGGCTGTAAATGCTCAAAGGATTTGAGACATACTGCAAAAATGGTGGCATAACCACTCAGAAGCACAATATCAAGGTTCCGAGACCAACTATGAACACATGGAAGTAGTAGAGTCTGAGCTGAGGCTTGAATCCATCAATCCTATAAGTCTATGGATTAGTAACACATGATCCTGATAGAAAGAATAGAAAGCCTAGTTCCTTAACCCCGTAGGAAAGATAAGATGACTCAAATTAGAAGGCATAAGGTATAAGGAGTAAAAATAGCCTTACGTTCCCATCCACAATCAATTCCCTTATATAACTAAAGAATTTCTAGACTCAACTTCGACCAGTTTGGCTTAGTAATCCTACATGCAGTCAGGCTCTGATACCAAAGCTGTCAGGACCCCGATCCTAAGTCACAACGATCTAGCATGTAACACATCATATCACTTTGCGGCCTCAACCACGGTATTCCCACGGGTGCCACCTTACCTGGCCCGGGACCGTTTGCGCCTTTTGGCTCACGTATATGATAGTGCCGCTAGCATCCATATGACAAAGAACCCAAGCCAACATGACTAGTCATAAACCCAAGGTGGCGCTAACTTACAGGGACATGCATACATGACCCAGCAACGAACGTGTCGATCAACAATGTATGAACCCAAGTCGTAGCAAGCTATAAGGACTTAAAGGAACAACGTGTGACATTTCCCCGAAGGGACAGACACAGCAACGAAGAAGGACACAGGCCGGCCAGCCGAAGTGTTCCGGAGCAGTAGCAAGCTACCATGGCTCAGTGGAAGCACTAGGAGACATTTCCCGGTAAGAGAGGCTACCAAGAATAAACAACTAGGTTGTCGGATCCCACACATACCAAGCATTTCAATAATCATACACACAATATGCTCGATATGTGTAAATACAACATGGCATCACAACATGACTCTACAACTCAAGTATTCATTCAATAGGCTCCGAGGAGCGAGATATTACAAACATAGGTCTCATGACCCAACATTCAGAGCATACAAACAACAACCACATGCGGAAGCTAAACATGTCTGAGTACACACATCTACAAATGAAATTGGCTGAGAAGCCTGACTATCTACAAGATCCTGCCGAGGGCACAAGATCGTAGCTGAGGTAACAAGCTAAATGTCGAAGTCCACACGGAACTATTAGCGAGACTGGAGTCTCTCCACAAAAACATAAAATAGGCAAATGTGAGTACAAATGTACCCAGCAAGAATTACATCAAAACTATCTACATATGCATCAGTATCAACAAAGGGGGTGGTGGAGTTTGACTGCAGCAAGCCAGCTTTGACTGTGGCTATCCTAAACTACGACTTCAAGTAACTCTTTTGAGGTGGCGTACTCGAGTCCACATATTCACCATATCAATAAACTACTATGGATCTGCTCCCATCTCCCTACGAGAACGCCATCCATAGCACCCACGCTTATCTTGCGCATATTAGGGTATCCACTTTCACTTGTCTATGAACTATATAGGCAACCTAGAGGTCCTTTACCGTGGATGCGGCTATTCGAATAGATCATATTAACCCTGCATGGGTGTACTTCTTCACACATGGTCTCGCCACTTACCGCCATGTACACGTCATATATCTCGGCAACCTTCAAGCGGAAGCCGGGCGTGGGTGTCGGCCACGACCTGACTCACCACGCAAGACTCTAGTCCAGGTTTATCGCCTACTAAGGTTCTATCCGCAAGGAGATCCGGCCAGGGTGTCGCTCACGGCCCCAAACGATGTGTACAGGGTTCCAAGTCCACCAAACGGGTGGCACTTGGCATACCCGGCCACGGTGCCTAGTCTGACCCAAGCCCACCTATACCGGGTTCCACTTGGTAGACCACTAACACAACCTACAAACACTATAAACTAGTTGAAACTCCTGGACAGAGATCATGCTGATTAGTAAGTCGAGAGGGGTCTAGTTACCGGAACCCAATGTGTGGTAGTAACTATTCATGGATCACAAACACAGAACTCAGTTCCTGAGGACGACTTCAATGAGACAACCCACCATGTACTCCTACATGGCCTCTCACTTCTACCTTTACCAAATCGTGTTCACACACTTAGCTCACACACAGTAGGACATGTTCACACCATTCCAATTCATCCCCGATGAATCAGACCTGACTCAACTCTAAGTAGTAGCAGGCAAGACAACAAGCATGAATGAGTAGGCACATCAGGTCTTAAACAACTCCTACTCATGCTAGTGGGTTTCATCTATTTGCTATGGAAATGATAGGTCATGCAGAGGAAAAGGGGTTCAACTACCGCAGCATGTAACAGTTGAAACGTTGTTGCCCTAATGCAGTAAAAGAGAGTAGGAGCGAGAGTGTGGGATTGTATCGGAATGGACAAGGGGTTTTTGCTTGCCTGGCACTTCTGAAGATGATATAGCTCTTCATCGGTGTCATTGAACTCATCGTCGGAACACGTCTATCGAGAGGGGACAATTACCGACAACAAAGAAAGAAACACAATCAATGCAATACAACAATATGATGCATGATCATAACATGTCAATATGCTGTGATTTGGGCTAATGCAGCTAGCAACAGATTAAATGAAGTTGGTTTGAATCAAAGATTCAAACTCAAACTCCATATGTGATGGTTTAAATGCCCTTTATATGTTTTGTCCTAAACAATAGTCTTTTGTTGTTCTATCACGCGTGAAACCAGTACATATGGATAGATTGGATTTTTCTGATCATTTTTCATATATAATTTATCTTATTTGGAGTTATATATAATTTTCTATGAATTTTAGAAGTTTAGAACATTTTCTGAAATTTATAAATCATTTCTGATTTATTTTAATTCCAGAAAATGTTTACTGCATCACCACTATGTCAGGGTGACATCAGCATGGTCGATTCAGGTCAAACCTGGCCAGTGGGGTCCACTGGTCAGTGACTAGGGCTGGTTAGTGTCGCTGACAGGTGGGCCTAGTCAACGGCCACGTCAACTGGGTCAATTCTGATGCATGGGGCCACTGTGATTAGTTAAGACTAAACAGGAAATTAACTATTGTTGATTAAGGGCGTGGGTCCCATATGTAAGTGAGTCAGGGGGTTAATTAGTGGGTGATTGGCACTAACTAGGTGGCCACGTTGACAGTCGCCGGGGCCTCGCCGGCGGTGACCTCGAACCGCGGCGAAGTTCGCTCAAAACTCGCCAGAGGCGACGGATCGATGGGCCAGGGGCACCAGAAGGTAGCCCATGCCCGTGCGCATCTAGGGATACCAACGGGAGGTGAGGGGATGGCCGGAGTTCATCGGAAGCGAGCTCGTGGCTTCCTTATCTCACCAGGAGCACGGTGATGTGCTTGGTTTGGATGAAGGCGAGCTAAAACAACAACGACGACATGACTAGCACCGGCGAGGTCTCGGCTTCGACGGAGATGGGGGATACGCTAGGCTATCAAGCATGGGGAAGGGGGGTTCGGTAGAGGAGCTCACGGCGAGGTCGTCGGTGATCCCAGCGTGCTCGGGGATGGCTTGGTGACGACGAATCGGTCGACAGCGGCCGTCGATGCAGAGGATGATGATGGCATCGATGAGGGCGCTCCAGGGCGTCCGACATCATGTGGCTCGGCAGGGAGGACGACAACGTCATGCAGGAGCTCGGGGATACATTGGAGAGGCTCGAGGATGGTCGTGGACGTTGTGGTGCTCGTTGGCGGCGACGGTTGCGCTCGGTGGCTGCGCACATGAGAGACAGAAGAGGGGGAGAGAGAGCAGCGAGTGAGGGAGATAAAAGAGGCGTCCAGAGTGGCAACTAGAGAAAGATCAGGGATCCCAGGTGGAAGCAAGAGGTGGCAGTGGCTCTGCTGTGCGCGCGCTACACACAGTGCCAGAAGGCACGGGGAAGACGACGCGCGAGGAGGTCGGCTGGGCCGCGAGCTGGGCCGTCCAGGTGGGCTGTGGTAAGTCAGGTTGGTTGCCTCTCTCTTCCCTTTCTATTTTTCTTCTGTTTTCTATTTTTCTATAACTTAAGGGCTTTATTAAAAATACTTAAACAGATCCAAAAATCATGAAACTGCTCAATGCCACCGTTTGGAATATAACCAATAGCAAACATTTTAGTTTATTATTATTTGAGCATTTAAAATATTTTAAAGCATTTAAATGCCCAAATGCAAATAGAATATGATTTAATTCAGTGACCCTCTGTTGTCCTAGAAAAGTGTGCACCATTTTTGTCAGAGGTTCTAGACCAAGGCAAAGATGATGAACATTTTAGAAGGGCATTTTAGGTTCATTAGAAAAGATTTTAGTAAACCCTAGTTGGATTAAGGGGGTGCTAGGGGTTTCTGTCATCCCCATTTCAACTTTCGGATGAAAGTAAACATGATGCAACACCAGAGGCTAGCACTAGGCATTACCAGAACTAGGGATGTGACAGGTGGCGAGGACGAGGATATCAACGTCGACGAATGGAGGAGTGCCTTCTCCAACGACCCCGATGACGGCACCGGCCCGGACCCGGCTCGTGGCACACCGTACCTGACGAGAAAGGGTTGGCTCGACCTCTACTTCGACCGAAAGTAGTTTAGCTTAGTTTAAATTTATGTTTTATGTTCGGTTATGCAAAACTATCTATGTTTATGTTTGAATGCATTCTACTTTCGGTGGAACCTGCTTTGAACTTGATAAAATTGAAGTTTACAACACTAAGTTTAGGCGATCGACTAGAAGGCCAAAAATTGCTGGAGTATATATATGTCCACTAATTGTTTTAGTCCTTTAACTTTTAAAGGATCGACTAGAGATGGCCTTATGCATTGTTTATTTCAGTTCTTCACAATGTGATGCTCTATATGTGCAACTATTTGCCGTGCAATTCAATTTCATCAATAACAGTTTCAACAATACCACTATGAATTACGATATTTGGTTGCTGTTAAGGATATTGTAGTTAACATGCCTTTTCAATTTTTAACAATAACTAGTGTACTTTAGACCTGCACAATACCAGTTTGAATGACTATTTGCTTGTTTATAAATGTTATGCCTGATGCAGTTAACACACCTTTCCACTTCCTGTTTTGCTTAACTAGCGTGCTTAAGCCTGCACACTAAAGCTATCATTTGTAGATTATGTTGTCTACCATGGATATATTTGGTTCATGTTTAGCCTATTGTGCTTAACATGCCTTTATATGTACTCATAGAGGACAATATTGAGAATAGTGTTGTTTTTTCATCGAGGTTAGTTTCATCGCATTGCTTATATGTACTCATTGTTCAGGATCTCGGTAGATGGTACCATATAGCCTTGGGGCTGATAAGGAATTAATCGTGTAACCCATTTATCAGTAGGTTAACTAGGCCATATTTAATATATCTAAGGCTACATAGCAACATGCATTGTAATGAATGACTAAATATGCAATCCCAGGCTACATAGCAACAAGGAAGAGTGTTACCTTAATGTTCGTGTTACCTTAATGTTCTGATGATGTCTATATATACGTGTATAAAATCTTATATAATGGGATGGAGATAGTGTTGTACTACATCATTTTGCAATTGTTGTTTAGCTTCTAATATTAACTTGGTGCTTTTAGGTACACATGTCATTGCCAAAGATCCACACTTCGGCCCTTTCTGTGTATGTGGCAATGAGATATTCATGAACCAACATCAAGTGAGGAAACTGATAAAGATTGTTATTAAAATGGGTCAAAAGATGTCAATCGAACTATATGTTTACACTTTATGCAAGACAAGAGTGAACTGCAGGATGGTAAGTAAAAACCTTATAGTCTTATTTTTACTGCCCGTAATGAGTTGTTTTAGATGACAATGTGTGAATCTTTTTTCCTTTGAAGTGGATCCTGAAGCAGTCTACTCAAAATTACCTATCACACTACATGATTGGCGGCCAGCCATCACAAGGGGTTGGACTTGAGTCGTGCGTGCCTTCTGCATCTAGGAGAGCACAATAGGACATTTTGCTTCACCTTGTTCAGCAATAAGAATGTCTGTCGCCTCTTTCTTTACCTTCTGTAATAGTACAAGTATAGAGCCCTCGTTCATCATTCTTTATTTGGTGCTTATGTAATTCTTAAACATATGTACCTGTGAATTGAATAATGCATTGGTTCTTTGAACTTGATGGATATGAATAAAGCTATAGCCTAGTTTCAAGTTTAAATTAGGTACAATTTTAAATAGAAGCAATTACATTAGGGTGAAATTACGGTGTGCAGGTCATTATGGTGCACACGGTTAATAAAGCACAACGTGTGCAATATACATCATAATCCGACACGGGTCACGGAGTGGAAACGTGTGTAACAATGCACATAGTTGTTGTTTGCAAAGCGTGTGTGATGTCAGACACTATCACATACGGTGTGGCAAAACTAAATGTGTGTGAATGTCTACCTATCGTACACGGTTTATAATCATGAACTGTTTGTGATGTGCCAGGCATCGTAAACGTAGAGTCGTGCCTAGAATACTCCCGTGCCTGGAATCTGCCTGGGCTTGGAATCTGCCTGGGTTTAGGTAAAAACCACAAAACTCCGACTGTGATGGCAATGCCAGCACAAACGACTAGCAAGAATGAATCTTTTTGGATATGCGAGACATTGTAAACGGTTGTAGAGCGACAACTGCATGCATCAAGGTTCCCTATCCCTGACGGTTCCTGGGTCGTGTGGGAAGGACCCCCTAATCGCCCACACTAACTAGGTGACGGTTCCAAATGCCGTCGCGGAAAGGGGTTTTAAACCGTTTGTATAGCACCGACACGTATATATATCATGAAGCAAATTCAAAGAAACAATTATGAAATAGAAGCAACATATATAGTAAACATAGTTAACAAATTTTATCATACCAAAACTAATTAACTAGAGCGCGACACTATTTACATCTAATACTTTCGTCGTATTGAGACATTCGAAGTTTCGTTGTACAGAAAGTAACAAGTAACTAAACAGACACATTGTTTTTAAGCGGTGCACTCTTCCCATCTGTCCATATCCGGGAGGGTGCACCCAAGATTAGTGAAAGGCGTCATGTCCTGATGCTGTAGGGCTATGCGGGTTCAGACATCAGCTTGCGATATTTGGCCGCCATAGAACATCCCATTCTCTTTGAGGACATCTTTCATGATGATGGATGCAATTTCCTGCTGGATCCGGTAGAAATCATTTCGAAGTCGATTATACGGCATAACTCCAAAGGCTTTGGCCCATCTCTGGATATGGGTATCAGATGAAGATTTCATGCAAAGTGATTGCACATCCCTTCTATACTCCATCATTATATGGATGACGTCGAATCCATCATTATCACTTCTTACCGGTTGCTGGATGCAACAGAAGTCATTCTTATGGCCGAAACATAGCCCGGCCTTATTTGTTTTTTTTTTGCTTTGGATGTAGCCACCCCGCAAGCTGAAGCCCAGGAGAGCTTTGTCTAGAACATACTTAATGTGTGTGTAATCTTTCTTCTGTATGTTCTTTGACCGGTCCAAATATAGGGCGTGGGAGTAAGGCGGGTAAATAATGATGAGAATGGCACGACACCCCCCGCTGCGCAAAATACACGATCAAGTTAGACTCCATGCATGCAAAGTAATTATTGAAATGCACGGAAGGATGTATGTGTTATAGTGGCTATCCGCGGATGACTTACCCGGGATGATAAGGTAGGAGAATCATTTCTTTGTCCTTATTGTTGACCAAGAATTGGCTTCGTTGATTGAAAAGAAGCCATCATGCATGTAGTATGGGTCTGCGACCGCAAGACCAGTGACTTGCTCTCTCCTGACGATGTAGTTCATGTGCAGCGCATACAGGCGGACAAACATAAAATTGAGTGTCCTACTTTGAAACATCTGGAAGATGTAATCAAATTGCAGGAAGAAGAGGTCCGCGGGGCATGTGTGGACTTACATCCTGCAACTGCTCGACACATGAACCGTATAAAGTAAGTATCATGGATCATCCGAGGCGAGGAGGCTTCTCTTTGTCGAAAGCACATGGTCATGGAGTCTCCTGAGATCCCCTATAATGGCAGCTAGCGCATTCACCGGTACCATAGGCTTTCCCGCGACATGGATTAATGGCGCATGTTTCATCGGCACTATCAACCTTGGTCGAAGGCGGCTGGCTGCTAGAACCAACATTGGCAGCTTTATGGATTTTCTCGCCGCCGGTCTCTTTCTCTGCTTCTTCTTCACGGGCTCAGGTTCTGGTGGGTCTGCCAGACCCTCCCTGAGCACCACCCCTAGTGTTGTCGGGCTCAGCATTGGACGACTCTGGCTAATTAGTTGAGCTTGGGTGGAACCGGCATCTGGAGGCGTGTCCTGCAAGGATTGCATGAACACATACTTCTTGCACTCCCGAGGACGTTCCAGCTCTGGTACATGCATCTCATATTCATATGGTTGACTCATTGTTACTTCGTTGTCAAAGGCGGTATTGAGATACTGGAGAGGGTCATCATCCTCCATGTCATGATTCATATCCTCTACCATGGGGCAGATGGCATCATCCATCAAAACGGTTGGCCCTTCTTCCTCATGTCTCTCGATCTCAGCAAGCAACACAGACGATGGTTGTAGTTGTGTAGGTGGGGTTGTGGTCATATGTTCCTGAGGTCCTGTTGGTGTGCTCCCGGCCACCTCGACAAGAAGAAGATTTTTTGGCCACAGGATTGGCCAATTTTTGCATTGGCCAAGCTGCGTGGGGGTCTCATCATCCTCTCCATCAATTTGTATCAGACAAGGGAAACCCTCGTAGCCCACTTTCACACTCGTCATGGAGACCCTTAAGGCGTTATCAGGCATCTGCCGGTAGTGGAACAATCGATCCTTGGGCGTCACTATAGTACCCTTCCCCACATCCACCAACCCGCACTTCATGTGGTAAAGGAGGGTGCACGGAGTGGAGTCGGCCTGCGAAGACATGTATACGTGCAGTGTCAGAGATCCAATAAGAATGGCAACTGAAGATTAATTAATTAGTTGTGTTGATGAGGCTGCGACGCGTATTTACCGTGAGGGCATCCACTAGAAAAAAATACACTTCGGTGATGATACGTGTTTGTCATAGTAGGTCGCATTTTTTGTCATGTGTGTACATCCATGACGATTTTATGACAGAATCAAGATAGTCATACATGTGCTGTCGTAGAAGTGTTCCATGACATTACCAAAATTATCATCACGGAAGTGTCCACTTCCATGACGATAAATCACGCGTCAGAGAAGTGCTTTCATCAAGGGTGACTGACATGTGGCATCCACCGTAACGGAAGGTTGTTAAGCTATCAGGTCTGGTTTTGGATCCGATAACCCATTAACAGCCCCGACCAATGGGGATTTTCCACGTGTAAAATCATCATTGGCTGGAGCAAATACGTGTCGGCCCACCGTTGGGACAGATGTCATCCACTCATTGGACCCAAGGCACCTATGATACGTCGACACATGGCACGGCCCAACAGAGGCCCATTCCTATGAAAAGGCCGGCCCGTTTGACTTGGTCAAAAGGTGGCGGGCCGTCCCACGGAAAGCTTGTTAACGGTATGTTCGCATATAGCCCATTTACAGCCCGCTAACTCACGGCCCATTACGGACTAACAGAATTAGGCCCAGTAGCATCATCTGGGCCGTCCAATATGATTCTAGCCCGTTGTAACTTCCGGCCCATGTATGGCCCATGACGTCTTTCGGCCCATATGAGTCCCTTTGTAACTGTTGGCCCATTAACGCCTGTGGTGAAACCGGCCCGTAATGAACACTGTATCGCTTTATACCCATTAGCGACCCATTATTCCATTGGGTCGTTTCGAGCCTGTGTTACCTTTCGGCCTTCTCAGGGCCCATTTATTCTTGGGCTCATTTCCAGCATTCGTTTACTTACGGCCCATTACTGGCCTTTTCTGCTTATGGGCCAAATTCAGCCCGTGGATACAGTCGGCCCGTTTGTGGCCCATTAATCTGTTGGGCCATTTTCATAGCATCATCAAATACGGCCTATTAACGGCCCGTTATGGTCAGCCCATAAAACGTACGATTTCCACTCTAGCTTGTTTACGGCCCATTATACGGCCCATACAAGGCCCATAGATGAGACGACCCGTAGAAGGCCCATGAATCCTATGGGACGTAGAAGGCCCATGGATCCGGCGTCCCATTGAAGGCCCATGGATCTGGTGACCCATTGAAGGCCCATGGATCCGATGGCCCATTGAAGGCCCATGGATCCGATGGCCCATTGAAGGCCCATGGATCCGGCAGCCCATTGAAGGCCCATGGATTCGGCGGCCCATAGAAGGCCCATGGATCCGACGGCCCATAGAAGGCCATGGATCCGACGCCCCATAGAAGGCTCATGGATCCGACGACCCATAAAAGGCCCATGGATCCGACAGCCAATAGAAGGCCCATGGATCCGACAGCCCATAGAAGGCCATGGATCGTCCGTCCCGTAGATGGCCCATGGATCGTACGGCTCGTGAAGGGCCATGGTCACTACAACGTTTGGGTGAGTTGGGTCCTGTTTGAACGATATAGCATATTCAAAGAATTATCCTACTCTATACTATCACCTCTAAAAACGTACACTATACAATAAAGAGACTAAGGCAGATTGCAACCGACGTAGAATAATCCTACACTATACAATAAAGAAATTACAGCCGATTATACCCAATGGGCATTATGGTTCGGCACCAGTGATAATAAAGCATACACAAACATCAAATTACATACACTAGGCAAATACAGCTCATACATCATGGACGCGCATCAACTTAACTTACAATTTGAACTATAATCTCTTCAGAAAATAAGATTGGCCGGATTCAGATAGCACAAATTTCAGTCTGCAAAATCTCCAATTCCTTCATGGTTACCTCATTGTCTTGTTTCATTTTTTGACTCCTGCATCTAATACCTGCATGTCCAGTCTCAACATGACTCCTGCATCATGTACATGTTGTCTTGCCACCTCTAGTTGATGCTCGAGAACATCCGTACTTTCCAATTCCAATCCATAATCATTCGGTAACGGCCATGACGCACTGCTCGCAGATCTTTGTGTTGATGTCACTTCATCCTGAAATGTTTCTGTAAGTACACATGACTGGGCAAAAATATAGTTACAACAGTGAAGCAAGCAAGACAGACTATTTTGTACATGGCAAAACAAGACTAACAATAATGTTACATGTCATGAAGCATAAGCAGGTGATATTTTAATAATTATAAAAAAAGGTAGTCTATGCAGCCTGCATACATAAATCTCTCTTAGCTCACCAGAGGAGCATGATGTTGGGGCCCAATCCAAAACACAGACAAGTTACAAATTTAGACAGCACGTTGCGTATAAGTAAGCAAGTAGTTGTCCATTCTGTAGCTAAATTTAAGTCTTAGGAAGCATAATGAACAGTAGAGGGTTTCATACAAACATACTACAGCAAGCAAAACTATGCAATCATTAGCCTAGTATAAACTAGATTGTGAGCCTCATGCAATAATAGTTGGTTAATAGACTTCAAAGCTTCAGGCACACTTCGGTGGAGTAATTAAATGGTAAGGCCTTTAATTATGTCAACTAATAGTTATACAAGTACCCAACATCAGACATCATTCTGTGGGCATCTCATTAACTGAGGACAAATAAAGCAATTGAAAAGAGCAAATTAACTATGCCTGAAACAAACAAGGAATTGAACTGTTGAGTTGGATATAGTGACTTACCTTAACAGGTTGAAGAGGCTCACCGTAGCTCCTACTTCTCTTGCAAGGCTCCTTCCTAACATCTTGTACTTGGAAATCCTCAATCTTATCTTCATTGCACCCCCTCTACAAGGTGACACAAACTAGTTACTCATCTCCTTGGAAGATAAATATGCATACTTTCCAGTCTGTCAACACAAAAGGATGAGATTATAACAAAACAACACCACATAATGAAACATGCCGCATCTCTTGCACTTGCACATGATGAAATGAGCATTTACTATGTCTGCATGTAAAAACTAGGCATACCTTCGAACTGGATCTCTAGGTACTCTTTGAGAGCCTACTTTAGTGTACAACCAAACCTTTATGTCACCTATGAGTTAGATAAGGCCCCACTACAATAGCCCTTAGTGTTTAAATCGTTGACAAGCTCTGTTAGAGTGTTAGGTCAAGAACAACAAGTAATCAAAGCAAACAGTCCTATTATGGCTGGCTGATGCAAACAAGCAATTAAACAGATGTGTGAGCAAATTTTACATATCAAGAAAAGAAGCAAAGAAGGAGGCTAAAGACCATCACTTGACTGACCAGATTTAAGGGGCATTTAAACATCATGTGCAACGTATGAACTAACATAAACAATGCATATTCCAGATTCTACAATGGAATGCACATGTATTAGGTTATGCCATGTATGATGATGCATAAATGTACACTATAGCAGGCAGGAGTGATTCATCATTGCGCGCACAATTGAATTGCAGGTTAAGGGCCAGTTTGATTCCGCCTTTTTAGGGCTTATTGTCAAAATAAGCCATAAAAGATGTAAAGAAGTCATTTTTGAGTTATGGGTTTGGGCTTAACTAATTTCGCTTTGGAGAGGGGTGTTTCGGGTAGAACCTCACTAAAAGTTGAAGGGAAGGGGAATAGTGAAATGACTCTGTTGTCTACCTATATTACACTCAAAATGCAACTGTTGACGCCCGTGTCACACCTGACCCTCAAGTAAAAACAAACACGCAAGAGTTTGTTGCCCTGCCCGCGTGCATCTCCTCTCCCCTTTCCCTCTACCTCGATCCCCTGCCTGCAGCACTAGGTTCCTCCAGCGAGCCGTCGCCACTGGTCCCATCTGGCCTGATCCTCGATGATGCTCTGTCCAGGTAGTCTATATGGATGGCGGGTAGGGGCAAATCACCCTGGCTTCTCCTCCCTCTGGTGCCGCCCCTCATTCTCATGGTCTCCAGCAGCTGCTCCACTATGGTTCATCCAATGCACTACTCTGGTGGGCGCTGCACAACTACGGCTGATGCCACACTGCGGCAAAAGGCACCTTATTCCCCCTCCCCTCCTCCCCGGACATGGCCTTGAGGTGCTGTTGAAGGATGAGCTCATCCAACAAGGTGAGGATCTCCTCTGATTTTTTGCCAAATTTTCATTCTGATCCACTATACGATGAATTGATATGAGCTCCCTTGTGTTCCGGGAGTAAAAGTTTTGGATATACGGCCCATCCGTCCCCAACCCTAACTCCAAGGAGTTCTTCCTTGAAGTTTCCTTCTCCTTGGCCTCATTTCCTCTCTCAGTTGAATCGGTGGGATTGGCCTTACAATCTTGTATTGGAGGTCTCGGTGATGGTTTCAATGTGCTACGACTGGGTGATCGTCGTTTTTGGTTCTCGGTCGCTTCCAATCGAGTGGGGCATTTTATTTTTGGCCTACGAGATCGCATCTGGCCGACTTCATATGTCATTTCCATCTCCATCGTGGTGAAAATTCTCGGCCTCGGATTGTTGGTTGGCATGCGGATACTGAACTCAATGGATTGGCATCTTCGCCTGGTCCGACAATTAGATCCAATTGGATTTCTTCCAAGGATGGTATTGATCCAACATCGCTCAGGGTTTTTCAAAAATTGGGGTTGTTCCATTCGCTGACGGTGACACATTCCGGCGCCGGCCCCTCACCCGAGATTTCTATTGGAAGTTTATCGGGGCCGGATTCTCAGGAACATCCTTATCCTTTCCGTATTGGGGCCATCAATATACTAAATCTGCCCGGATCTCATGTCATGCTACCATCCTTCCGTGGGCATCATTTTCTCCAAGGTTTGTGGGATGATATTCCTGAAGAAAAACTTTTCCATATTCTTGATGGTTGGCAAGCTGGATATGATAACAAGAGTGTCAAATTAATGGTGGCTATCTCTACTATACCCACTAAAGAATATATCTATGAACGGCTTAAGCACTGCTCTCGTTGTGATAGGTTTGGTCACCCACCTTCAATTTGCACTGGAATCTTTTGTCAAAAGTGTGGGGATAACTCTGGAAAATGTTTGTGTTATTCATCTGATTCACTGCACCCAGTTGATCCAACCCCGTCGCATCATGAGTCATGCATAATGGGCTACTCTTTGCCCATATTGACCTGCTTGGCCTATTCCACTGCTGGACACCGGACCGACAACTGCCCTGGGCTTCGTCGATGCCTTCTTTGTCAACACCTTGGCCATAGGGCCCATAAGCCCAACCTTTGCTGCCGGCTGCCTAAAGTGCATTGGACACATATTAGACCGCATGCAGCTACTTCTGATGAGATCCTAACTAGGAAAATCCCGCTATCTTCTATGGCAGATAATCCTGCGGATGTTGGTATGGCCCATTCTAATCGGGATACACAAGTACGCAAGGTTTGGGTTCGGAAACAGAATATCTCATGACTATCGGACGTGGCCTCTTCCCATTGCTTGTCGATACGACTCCCTCCTCCTCGAGTAGTCAATTCCGCCTGCTAGAATCACCAATCGACTGCAGAGACACCTCCCTCGAGCACGCCACCCCTACCACCTCCACCAAAAACCACCATCGACTCCTCACCGCCGGTGGTTCCTGCCCCTGCTCTTCGCCAACGGATTTCTGCTATGGCAAACTTCCCGGTGCGCCCGTTCGACTTTGCTCCGGTGGGATCATCCTTCGACAGAGGCCCATCTCATCGTGTTTAACACCATGTCATGGTGGTGGATGATCCTCCTCTCAACCATGATAGGTATGCCATCGTCTCCGTTGATCCCCCTGTTCACGATCATCAGAAGGAGTTCTGGCTGGCTGAAGTTTGCCGCATTATCGTTGCTGATCTGGAATATGATTTACTTGATGATTTCATTTATCCGCTTGGCATTGGGTGTGTGGTTTTTGCGGATATGGAAAGCAGAGATGCAGCAATTAGAGAGGGGCCTCATGCCTTGACTGATGATTCCACTTTTTCCTTAGTCCCACATGACGAAGGTCTTAATATGTGCATGCCTGCGTTTTAGTATGAAGTCTGGATTATGCTTCTTGCTTTCCGTATGGATTATTAAACTGAGCATTACATTCATAAGGCTATCCCCAATTTTGGTAAACTGCTTGTCTGGCCGCGCCTAAGACAGAATAAAGCTCGTGTTCTAGTTAAATGTCATATCAAAGATGTTGCTGAAGTTCCACAAAGTCTGTTGGTCACTCGAGTTGGTCTGCTGCCTGGACTTGGCCGCTCTTGGTCAGTCCTAGTTTATGTGCTAAATGGAAGAAACACCATCCCTGGTCTGGTTGGCATGGAGGAAGCTCCTCCCCTCCTTAATGCATCCCCGCACCCGTATCAGCTCCCGTTCTACACTGTTATGCTGCAGGCCAGGCTCGATGAGATGGATGCACAGGAGGCGCTGAATGAAGCCGCTTGGAATGCCCCTGCACATGAAAAGGAACAACTTCAGGAAAATGGGTGGCGTGCCTAGCCAGTTATTCCTCCACCTTATTCGGGTTTCAGCTTCAGAACTTTTTTTCAGTATGATGGGTCGTCCCTGATGGATGGTGTTCATCCTGAGCATAACATTCATGACAATTTGTCTGATGTCTGGGCGTCTGATGAGGAAATTGTGATGGTTGAAGCTTTGGATGATGGTTTTGTTCTTGGGAATCCTATGGCGCGTTCAACATTTTTTAGAGCTGGAGTCTTGTTCAAGTAAGAACAACACCAAAGCACCGGTCCACCCACATATCAAATTATCGAAGTAGCGAACGCGAATCAAACAAACATGATGAAAGTGACTACATGAAATTCCCGTGTGTCCTTAAGAACACTTTGCTTATTATAAGACACCATTCCGGCCTGTCCTTTGCTACAAAAAAGATTGGGCTACCTTGCTGCACCTTTGTTACTATTGCTACTTGTTGCTCATTGATACGTCCATTTTGCATCATGTTTTCCTACTGTTATTTATAGTGTTTTTATGCAATATAACACTTTGTGGAGTAATTCTAATGCATTTTCTCTCATAATATGCAAGGTTTGCACAAAGAGGGAGATTGCCGACAGCTGGAATTCTGGACCTGAAAAAGCTATGTCAGAGATACCTATTCTACACATCTCCAAATGAGCTGAAATTTTACAGAAAATTATTTTGGAATATACAAAAATGAGAAAAGAAATACCAGAGGTGGCCTGCCCCCCTAGCGTGTCCTGGTGGGTAGTGGACCCCCTGGCCTACTTGCGGTGCCCTTCTGCTGGTACATAAGGTCATTTGCCCTAGAAAAATAAAGAGAGGACTTTCGAGATGGAGCACTGCCGTCTCGAGGCGAAACTTGGGCAGGAGCACTTTTGCTCTCCGGCCGAGCGATTCCGCTGGGGATACTTCCATCCGGGAGGGGGAAATTGATGCGTCATCACCAACAACCTTCTCACCATGAGAGGGCCAATCCTCATCAACATCGTCAGCAGCTCCATCTCGTCTCAAAACCCTAGTTCATCTCTTGTGTTCAATCATTGTATCAAAACCTCAGATTGGTACCTGTGGGTGACTAGTAGTGTTGATTACATCTTGTAGTTGATGCTAGTTGGTTTATTTGGTGGAAGATTATATGTTCAAATACATTATGATATTCAATACCCCTCTGATCTTGAGCATGAATATGTTGTGTGAGTAGTTACTTTTGTTCTTGTGGACATGGGAGGAGTCTCGTCATAAGTAATCATGTGAATTTGATATTCGTTTGATATTTTGATGATATGTATGTTGTGATTCCCTTTGTGGTGTTATGTGAACGTCAGCTACATGAAATTTCACCATATTTGGGCCTAAGGGAATGCATTATGGAGTAGTTATTAGATGATGGGTTGCTAGAGTGATAGAATCTTAAAATCTAGTTTATGCGTTATTCCGTAAGGGGCTAATTTGGATCCATATGTTTAATGCTAGGTTAGTTTTTATTTTAATTCTTCTTTCATAGTTGTGAATGCTTGTTAGAGGGGTTAATCATAAGTGGGAGGCTTATTCAAGTAAGAACAGCAGCCAAGCACTGGTCCACCCATATATCAAATTATCAAAGTAGCGAACGCGAATCAAACCAACATTATGAAAGTGACTAGATGAAATTCCCATGTGCCCTTAAGAACGCTTTGCTTACTATAAGAGATTGTTTTAGCCTGTCCTTTGCTACTAAAAGGATTGCGCTACCTTGCTGCACCTATTGTTACTATTGCTACTATTTACTTGTTACTAATTATCTTGCTATCAAACTACCTGTTACTTACAATTTCAGTGCTTGCAGAAATTACCTTGCATAAAACCACTTGTCATTTTCTGTTGCTCCTCATTGGGTTCAACACTCTTACCTATCGAAAGGACTATGATTGATCCCCTATACTTGTGGGTCACCAATCATTACAAATTATCTTGCTATAAAACTACTTGTTACCGACAATTTAAGTGCTTGCAGAAAATGCATTGCTGAAAACCTCTTATCATTTCCTTCTGCTCCTCATTGGGTTTGACACTCTTACTTATCCAAAGGACTAAGATTGACCCCCTGTACTTGTGGGTCATCAATGTCCCTCTACCTCAACCATGGGATATGCATGTGGACTTCGACAAGTAAAGCATGCTCGATACGGCGAAAGCTAGTAAAGTTCAATTTACTCCTTCTCATCATGTGCAGGCAGATATTGCTTCTACCTATTCGTCCAAGCACCAGCCATTGCTTGATGGGGCGCTCACTACCACAAGCAAGCTACGTGGCTATATCTGATATCTTTAATGGGAAATCAATAAACTTGAAGGGGAAAATGTATTCTTAAAGGAATCTTTGTCAAGCATATTCCACCACCATCACTGAAGAAGAAAACTTGAGTACATGGGAATGGAACCTACCCTTGGCTTGTTCCAAACTTGGGGGAGGTTCCCAGTATCGTATCACCATCATTTTTTATCATTATCTATCTTAGTTCGATCCTTAGTTATTTCGTGATCTAGAATAAAAGTATTAATATGTAGTAGTTTGATTTTTTGTTTCATTCCATCGCCATCAGTGTAATTGTGCCTGAAAGTTCTAATAAAGAGTATTATGAGTTTGAGTATTTCTTTACTTTTATTCTTTTGCATAGATCACAGCAAGAATAATAAGAAGTTCATATGCTAATCCCATGGGGAGTAACGACTTTACATAAAAGGAGTATGGTTGATAAAATTTATTGGAAGATAACAAACCTAGAATTGGTCATCGATGCAATTCTTGAAAGAATAATAAAGGAAGATATATTTCACATATTAATATACTATCTTGGACATCTTCTATGATTGTGAACCCTCGTTAACTATTTTCAAGCTCGATCAAGTAGTTGATGTTGGACAAGGAAGAAAATGTAATGAGTTATGTTTTCTTATATACACAAAGAAGTTATATTGTCATGGATCCTCTAACATGTGGTGCTTGTTATAATCTTTTTCTAGCCAAAATTTCTGTACTAAGTAGAGATACTACTCGTGAATTCAAATACCCTTTAACCTACTTTCTTGTCATCAGAGTCCACCAGATATACCTACAGACTGAATAAGATCCTTCAAGTGAGTTGTCATCGGTGCAAAGCAATAAAAATTGCTCATAAATACAAATGATCTTTTATGGTAAGGGAAAATAAGCTTTTTACGAACTTGTGATGGTAATGCAATTAATAAAAGTGACGAACTGCTCAATAAAGGTTGCTTTCATATGGGAAATATAAAGTGACGTTCCTTTGCATTAAGAGATTTCACATCCAATTCAAAAGCGCGTGACAACCTATACTTCCCCATACAAAGGGCCTATCTTTTACTATTTAGTCTTTAGTTTTAGGAAAGAGTCGAAGGTACTTATTCCTATTTCGACCTCAAGTATTCTCCACTTGGCAAGAATAGGGAATGATCTAGGCATATATATATCCAGTAGGATATATGTAACCCTGAGTTATTATTGTTAACATTACCCCTCAGATAAATAAGTTAGGTGGTGAAACATTAAACCCCCATCTTTCTCTGTGTCAGATTGAAACATTTTTTTCTAAAAATATGCTTTGAGTGCCAACAATCAAGGAAGACTATGTGATTGTTGAGTATGTGGAGTTTGCTAAATCAAAAGATCTTACATAGACCCTTCCTGAAATATGATGAATTGTAATTGCTTTGGTGGCTGAGAACATAGTTTGTTAGTTTGCAAGAAAGTTTATTATTTATACTTTAGCATGTGAATGAATTGTTACTTTGTCATGAGAATTTTTATGATTGATACTTGCTATTATAATAATGATCATGATGCTACCATGTCCGTATTTTTCTCTCAACACCTCTCTTTGTAAACCTGTGGTGATGATTATCAAGTTCGGTATTCGCTTGACGGAAAGCAGAGTCTAAGCTTGGGAGAGTTGATACGTCCATTTTGCATCATGTTTTCCTACTATTATTTTCATTGTTTAAAGCTATATTTTGCTTTTAGGTGTTATTCTAATGCCTATTCTCTCTTAAATTGCAAGTTCTATTACAAGAGGGAGATTGTCGACAGTTGGAATTCTAGACCTAAAAAGAGCTATAACAGAGATAGCTATTCTCTAGAGCTCTAAATGATCTGAAATTTTACAGAGGCTTGTTTTGTAATATAGAAAAAATACTGGAAAAAAATCTACTGCAGGAGACCCACCAGTGAGCCACAAGCTCAGGCGGCGCCCCCCTGCGGCGCGCCTCTTGATCTTGTGGGGCCACCATCAGGCCTGTGAGGCCCATCTTCTCCTGTATGAAGCCATTTCCCTAGAAAAAACAAGAGAAGACTTGTGACACCCCTGATTCAATCATACACTAATCATACACGCAAATGTGTACGATCAAGATCAGGGACTCATGGGAAGATATCACAACACAATTCTAAAAAAATAAGTCATACAAGCATCATAATACAAGAATCATAATACAAGCCAGGGGCTTCGAGGGCTCGAATACAAGTGCTTGATCATAGACGAGTCAGCGGAAACAACAATATCAGAGTACAAACATAAGTTAAACAAGTTTGCCTTAAAAAGGCTAGCACAAATTGGGATACAGATCGAAAGAGGCGCAAGCCTCCTGCCTGGGATCCTCCTAAACTACTCCTGGTCGTCATCAGCGGCCTGCACGTAGTAGTAGGTACCTCCAGTGTAGTAGGAGTCGTCATAGACGGTGGCGTATGGCTCCTGGGCTCCAACGTCTGGTTGCGGCATCCGAGAAGAAGAGGATAAAGGGGGAAAAGAGGGAGCAAAGCAACCGTGAGTACTCATCCAAAGTACTCGCAAGCAAGGATCTACACTACATATGCACGGGTATATGTGTAAAGAGGCAATATCGGTGGACTGAATTGCAGAATGCCAGAATAAGAGGGGGATAGCTAGTCCTATCAAAGACTACACTTTTGGCAGCCTCCATCTTGCAGCAGTAGAAGAGAGTAGATTGAAGTCCTCCAAGTAGCATCGCATAGCATAATCCTACCCAGTGATCCTTCCCTCATCGCCCTGTGGGAAAGCGATCACCGGGTTGTCTCTGGAATTTGTCTAGGTGTGTTTTATTAAGTATCCGGTTCTAGTTGTCATAAGGTCAAGGTACAACTCCGGGTCGCCTGTTACCGTGGACACGGCTATTCGAATAGATCAACTTCCCTGTAGGGGTGCACCACATTACCCGACACGCTCGATCCCTCTGGCCGGGCACACTTTCCTGGGTCATGTCCGGCCTCGGGAGATCAACACGTCGCAGCCCTACCTAGGCCTAACAGAGAGGTCAGCACGCCGGTCTAAATCCTATGCGTGCAAGGGTCTGGGCCCATCGCCCATTGCACACCTGCACGTTGTGAACGCGGCCGGTGAGCAGACCTAGCCTTCCTTATACAAGGAATAGCGTTCCAGTCCAACCTGGCGCGCGCCGCTCAGTCGCTGACGTCTAGAAGGCTTTGGCTGATACCACGACGCCGGTTGCCCATATCTTGTCCCATGTGGCGGTTAGTGCGTATAAGGTCAACGACCCAACTCAGATCAAATACCAAGATCTCATTAAGCGTGTTATTATGAAGTAACCGCGAACGCCGACCAGGGCCAGGCCCACCTCTCACCTAGGTGGCCTCAACCTGCCCTGTCGCTCCGCCACAAAGATCCACACAGAGGGCCATCGGGAAAGTATGTCCTTTCAGCCCCCAATCCGTGAATCAACCGCGGGTACTCAACGAGCCGACCCGACTTGAGTCACCATCTGTATATATAGTATGTATGTATGTATAGTATATACCCGTGATCACATCCCGAGTGATCATGACCCGATAGTATAGCAAGACAGACTGACAAGAATGTAGGGCCACTGATGATAAACTAGCATCCTATACTAAGCATTTAGGATTGCGGGTAAGGTATCAACAACAGTAGCAACAATGATAGGCTATGCATCAGAATAAGATTAACTGAAAGCAGTAACATGCTACACTACTCTAAAGCAAGTGGTATAGAGGAGAATAGGCGATATCTGGTGATCAAGGAGGGGGGGCTTGCCTGGTTGCTCTGGCAAGGAGGGGTCGTCAACACTGTAGTCGAACTGGGGGTCCCCGCCAGTCTCGGGGTCTACCTAAAAGAGGTAACGAAGGGGGAACACAATAAATAACAGAGCAATCAAAGCATCACAAAGCATAGCATGGCAATACACGGTGCTTGAGGTGACCTAACGTAGTAGTAGGTGATACCGGCAAAAGTGGGAAACATCCGGGAAAGTATCTCCGGTGTTTCGCGTTTTCGGACAGATGAACCAGAGGTGTAATGTTGCAGGTTCACTATGCTAGGGACGTGTGGCAGACGAACATACTGCGTATTCGGATTCGTCTCGTCGTTCTGAGCAACTTTCATATACAAAGAATTTTCATCTGAGTTAAGGATTATTTTATATTAATTTTTAAAGATATAATTTAGTTTATAAATTATTATTATTAATTTAATTCGAAAATGACATTACTGCATCAGCATGACATTAGCAGTCAATGAAGGTGTTTACTGGGTCAAACTGACGTGTGGGGCCGCATATCATAAACTGTTAGCTAATTAACATTAGTTAGTTTTATTAGCAGATTAATTAGATTTAATTAGTTAAGTAACCAGGATTAATTAATTCATTTAATTAATTAATTAATTTCTAATTATTTATTTTAATCTTTTTTTCATGTTCCAGGGGGCTGAGTCAACATGTTCAGTTAGCAGTTGACCAGTCAATGTTGACTGGTCAACAGGGTCAGTGGTGCCCACATGTCATTGACTCCTACATTTTAACATGGTTCTATTTTAATTTAATTCATTCTAATTAGCAAGTGGGGCCCTACTGCTAATGCCTATTAGAGGTTAGTTAGTTTGACTAATTAGATTAGTTCCTAATCTAATCTATTGGGGCCACGTGTCGGTGGCACGTGCCAGCCACTGTGTGGCTGTGCTCACGCATGAGCACACCGAGAGGCGGGGCACCAACGGCTGGCGAAGGCGGAGCGACTCCGGGGAACCACGACGAAGGGGCTCCGGGAAGCCATGAGAGCAGCGGCGGCTAGAGCCACCGCGGGCGGGGCCAGCGACAGGGGGTGACGGCAGCAGGGCGACCAGCAGCGGCCGGGGGCGCACGCAGGCGGTTGGCGACGGCCGCAGCGGGTTGCCGCGGGGACGAGCGGGCGTGCACTGGGTCGCGGGCGGGCTAGCAGGCGCGACAATGGGTGCAGCCGGTCGCAGCCAGAGGCCTGCGAGCGCGGCCAGGGAGCATGGTCGGCGCGCAGTGAGCGCGAGCACGCGCGCGGAGGGGGAGCGGGGCGACGACGGCTGCGAGACACGGCGCGAGGGCAGACGGGGGCGCGGCAACCGCGAGGTATGGCCGGACCCGGTCGAGGGCGCGGTGGCCGCAGCACTAGAGAGGAAAGGGGGACACGGGGAAGGGGGGAGGCCTCGCGGGCGTTGACGGGGAGAGGGCCAGCGTGCCTCGATGTAGGCCGTCGGGGAGGAGGTCGAGGAGGTCCGGTTTGGGGAGGAGGCGAGTAGGCGCCGGTGGAGACTGGCGGCGCCGGCCGTCGACGGGGCGTAGGGACGAGGCGGCGGGGTCGGGGCACCGTTTCCCTCGATCCAGATCGGGGGGAGCGAGGGAGACGCGGGGGGGAACGAGTGGGGGTGTGAGACCTCCTATACGACGCATTTTGCGTCAAATAGGAACCCGACGCAGAGGGGGGCACGCTAACTGGGCCGGCCCACGCGGTGCAAGGTGGAAAAAATGACGAACGCGAAAAAGGAGAGTTGCTGGGATTCGAACCTGCAGCCGCACGCTATTGTGCGAGTGCTCCTAGCCAAAGCACCTGTCAAGTTTACAAATGGAAGTACATCACGATAGTAGAAGACCTAAATCAAGCCGCAAAACATAACACTTGAAAAACAATCACGAGCTAAAAGATGGAGCAAAATATTATACTTCCGAACAATCATGACAGACCTGATCAAATTTTCAAAACTTATGAATACATTTTAATTTTGAACAAAAAATTGAAAATCCCGACCATCTTTTGAATTTAGAGAACAAAATTTGAACATGGGATTTTTTATTAAAATCCCAAAAATGTTTTGAATTTAGAGAACAAAATTTTGAAATCAAGAACAAAATTTGAACATGGGGACAAAAAAAATGAAAAACGCCGAACATTTTTCACTTTAGACATTTTCCTTTAAAATCAAGACCACAAAATTAACATGGGAACAAAAAATTGAAAATCCCGAACCACGTTTGAATTTAGAGAACAAAATTTGAACATGGGATTTTTTATTAAAATCCCGAAAATGTTTTGAATTTAGAGAGCAAAATTTTGATAAAGAACAAAATTTGAACACGGGGACAAAAAAAATGAAAAACGCTGAACATTTTTCAGTTTAGACATTTTCCTTTAAACTCGAGACAAAAAAATTTAACATGGGAACCAAAAAAAAGAAAATGCCGAACATTTTTTGAATTTCGAGAACAAAATTTGAAGTAAAAGAAAAATTAGAAAATTCTGAACAATTTTTTAATACGTTTTCGAAAATATGAAAATTCTATACGTTTTATGAATGTTTGATCATTTTTTGGAAAGAATTAAACAAAAATTCTGAACAATTGAACATTTTTCGAACTTCTGAACATTTTTCACAATTTATGAACAAAATTTTAAAAACATGAACAGTTTTTGAAATTTTGATTAGTATTTGTATTTAATTTTCTAAAAATATTCTGCAAAATAAATTTTGTTTTGAAAAGTAAACTGAAAAACAAAGAAAAGAAATAGGAAAGAAAAGAAAAAACAGTTAATGAAATGAACAGAAATCAAAAAAGGAGAGAAAATAAAAGACGGGAAAATTAAAAGAAAAAAAACAAAACAGAAAAAAGCCGGTTCAGGGACCTTCTAGAAGTTTTCTAAAACGATAGAAAACCGGTTGAAAACCTCTAGAAGGTTTCCAAAACCGGCAAGGGATGAGCGTGAAATTCGTTGCTTGTTCTTTCGGTAGCCTTCTTTCATTTCCGAATTTTTGGAATAGTGGCATTTCGTTAATGGCTAAAATGTTCTTTGTGAAAGGGTTGCCGCAAAACCGGCAAACTCAAAGTGGTCTCTGAAAGTGAATATGAGCATAGCGGCATCATCCAAGGCAAACACGTCTCCTCAGTCAAGGGTCTTCTTGCACAAATAAGATAAAAAAACATAACAATTGATTTCGCTTAATGCATGTCACCCGCCCGCTCTCAATACAGCAAGTGACTCTCTCTCATAAGACAGAAAAAGATTACCGATTCATCCAATCCAATTTGATAACGACTGGCCAGGTTTGAACTGACATTATTTATATACTAAGACCTATATTTCATGAAGGAGTTGCGAAACTTCTGTTAGGTTCTTATCTGAGTACACAAAATCCCCAGCAGAATGAAATGCGGACTACAATTAAGTTAGTTGAAAAAGAGAGTAAGGAATGGGACCGTCAACAGAAACTCTTGAATTGAGGGGTTTTCACACTACCTACAGAAAGATTGAACCAACACGGTGCCTGTACTGTTTGCTTTCGTGGGGCTTTGCTGCGCTTTGGATCTTATCAGGTGGTAACCACCTTCGGTTCTAGACTCTGGCACTTTCTCTGGCTGTGGCGAACGTTGAAACGGCTAAATGGGCCGGCCCAATCCTAACGCGACCAGTCAATCTCTATGCGGAACAACGACATTTTGACGCAAAGCGCGTCAAATATGGATTACCTGGGGGTGTGGGGGTGTGCTAGGGTATCGGGGGGTGGGGAGGGTTAGTAGGCGCGGCTGGGCCGGCCTGGTTGGACCAGTAGCAGCTGGGCCAAAGCCCAGTGAGGGGATGCCTTTTCCTTTTTCTTTATAATTTGTATGTCTTTTCTTTTCCTTTTTTATTTCTTTTCCTTTTAAATCTAGTTTTATAAAAACTACAACTAGCACCTAAATTAGTATTAACAAAAATGCTACCGCCCCATTAATTTTTGGCAACTAAATAAAATAGTTTAACATTTTATTAATTAAAAAAGGTATTCAATTAAATGTCTAGCAATTGTTTTAATTATTTTTATGACCTTAAACAACTTTTAAAAGTGTGGTTTCTTCACCAATGTTAATCATGATTTATTTGCTACAAGTTAAACATTTTAGTTTTGGTATTTAAAAACTTTCATTGTTTGACTTTATTTCAAATTTGAATTTTGGATTGATTCAAATCAACATGGGACTTAGCAACAGTAGAAGTGGTGACCTGGCATCATTAGCAGGGGATTACTATAACCTAATTATCTAGGCGTCACAATTCTCCTCCACTACAAGAAATCTCGTCCCGAGATTTAAGAGGTGGCGTAAGGGGGGAAAGACTAGGTTACGAAATTCTAACGATTCTTCTCGGTCTTGGTTGCTCTCCCTGAAGTAGTTGATCTTCTTCGTTGATGTCTTTATTTCTCTACTTCGGGTCATCATGATGACATCGGCATCCTTTCTTCGGGATCTCCATCGTCCTACGAACACGACCAAGGGGAAAAACTCCAGAAGAACGCATCTCCACGAAGCTAGGCATCTGACGGTGAACTCAAATGGGAAATACATGAGGTACCCCACGAGTTGTATTTCAGTGAACTTGTTGAGTGCAATATACGATGGTACCAAAGTTTCAAACGGGTAGGCATTCATTCGATGACTAGACAGAAGCTGGAACGGGGGTTTAAACAAGGAGAAAAACATGGTGTTTGATCCCAAGATGAATAATGGTTTAGACTTTAACTCGTGAATCACATACGAAGCCAGGTGCAAAGGATACATTAGACTCCGGGTTGTAAAGAAGAGTCAAGTTTCGATCCAGTGGACCTGTGGGTTATGGGCCCACTAGGTGGGTTGAAAATAGGAAGGGTGGTGACATCTTGCACAGCCGCGACAGGGAGGCATGTTAGTGAATAGCTTGTTAGCGATGCCGGCAACAATGTCGGTGCCAAGGACGGGGAACGAAGAGAGCAATTTTCTTTCTTGTTGAACAAGGCGAACCAATTGGCAAAGTTCTCATCCATCGGTGGTTACCGGAATGTCATCAACATTAGTAACAGGCCTTACAGACAGAGTGGTACAACAAGGTTCCTACCTAAGCAGGGAATTATCTCTGCTCAATTAAGTCAGATTACAAGAAAGGTTAAACAAAAGAATGGAAAGGAAAACACGATTATCAGATTAAACAGAACAATGGAAGAAAAATTGTGACTACACACAATTATTAGGAGTATATCCTTCCCATGGACAAGCAGAACATGTCATACAAGGTAGGAGAGCAAGTACCCAACCATTCAAATAAAGAGGCAAGGATTAATCAAGACGTTACCCATACAACGGTGTTTGGATAGTTGACCAAGAAACATTTAGCATCGTGCCTCCAATGTTCTTGTGTATGAGCGGGGTATCATAGTCATGCTTCAAGGTAGCGATGATATGGTGTTTCAATCAAGGGCCAGATTTGGATACACAAATGATCCATCAGGAGCAACTTATAAATAAGTCCTACAATTTCCTCCAGGAAGAATGGTTATCCTTGCAAAAGAAATTATAATGATAGGTCCTCCAGCCAGGGGTGCTAGGCATGACATCATATTACCGGGTCATCAAAGGACCGACATCATAACTCCTGGAAAGTTGTCCCAACCATCTTATCTGACCGAGATTCAGATCCGACTGGTGTCATGATACCTCGGACTCAGGATGTCCAAGAAGAAAAGGTGAACACAAATCGACGAAATGACATTGCAAGATCCTCGGGAAATTAACTATGGGAGCGGGTTCCTGAAACAATAGTTCATCATTAAACCAAGGAGAGGATGAGGAGGTGGCTGATGGGCTCAGCGACAATTCATCGAGAGTTCCAAACGGATGGATTTCCTCAATAATGTGAATAAGAAGATGACACTTGTCAATTCAATTGATATAATGTTGTATGCTCGAAGAAAACATACACCATCAATCATTAGTTGAAAGGTGTGCTCGAAATATGACCTTAGGCAGCAAGATCAATGTTAGAGTGACGATTCAATAACCAACATTCTAAGAACGAATTGTCGATCGTTAACTTCAAAGCAATAGGGTTGCTAGAAGTACAGAACTCAAGCAGCATCGTTAGCATATTGGTATCCTGGTTAAAAACAACACGGGGACCAAGGAAGAATTGTGATGGTGAGAAGTATCATCACACCGAGAATTTCTAAGAGGTGGAGCAATCCCCACAACATTCTCGACATAAAAGATAGTAATACTTCAAGGCAGAACACAACACTAGCTGGAGAGCAACTTGTATTCATAATTTGGACAAGTTCGCGATGAAAGGAAGTCAAGGGTGTTGTCGATGATAATAAAAATCATCGAGGGCAAGGAGGGTATTTCTCATCATGAACACAGTTGACATCTCGGAAGAAGTCAAAGTGTTGAAGGTGATCCAACACATTTTCTAGGAGGTTTTGAGAGGATGCAATCAAACAACAACGGCAACAAGCAAGGGAATAACGAAGTGGCAGGTTATAGGATCAATATATAAGATGCAAGCTCAGAACCAAAGTTGCCTTTCAAGACAAGCAACATGATGTTGAAAGCTCGACGTAAGTCGTGCTCGCACACTAAAGAATTCGTGCACCAGAGAAGGACGAGGTAGCAAAGTCAAAGATAGCAAGACCATGATGCAACCGATAGTCTAGGAATGACAGATTGAGTTTAGAATTTCCTAGTAAAAATACGAGGGGTATTTGATTTGTAGTGCGGAATAATTTCACTAGTCAGTGTCCTCGGTTGAAAACAACCCAAACCCGTAGAGTGATTACGACAAGGAAAGACATTACTTCAACAAAATCCGAGAACGGATCCATGGACTTTGGTGGACTTGCCCGATGATTGGCAAGCCATTAAGATAAATGGATCTTTAAGAAGAAGACGGACGTGGATGGTAATGTCACCGTCCATGAAGCTTGACTTGTGGCGAAAAGTTTTTCACAAGTTCAAGGAGTTGACTACGATGAGATTTTCTCATCCGTAGCGATGCTTAAAGTCCGTCGGATTCATGTTAGCATTAGCTGTATTTATGAAATCTGGCAGATGGATATCAAAACGAGTTTCCTTACCAGTTTTCGTGAGGAAAGGTTGTATGTAATACAATCAGAAAGTTTTTGTCGATCCTAAGGATGCTAAAAGGTATGCTAGCTCCAGCGATCCTTCTAAGGACTGGAGTGAGCATCTCGGAGTTGGAATGTATGCTTTGATGATGATCAAAGATTTTGGGTTTGTACAAAGTTTATGAGAAACTTGTATTTCCAAAGAAGTGAGTGGGAGCACTATAAAATTTCTGATGAGTATATGTTGTTGACATATTGTTGATCAGAAATGACGTAGAATATCTGGAAAGCATATATGGTTATTTTGGAAGTGTTTTTCAATGGAAAGCCTGGATTAAGCTACTTGAACATTGAGCATCAAGATCTATAAGGATAGATCAAAATGCTTAATAATACTTTCAAATGAGCACATACCTTGACATGATCTTGAAGGTGTTCAAGATGGACCAGTCAAAGGAGTTCTTGCCTGAGTTGTAAGGTACGAAGTTAAGACTTAAAGCTCGACCTCGGCAGAATAGAGAGAAAGGACGAAGGTCGTCCCCTATGCTTAAGACATAGGCTCTACAGTATGCCATGCTGAGTACCGCACCTGAAGTGTGCCTTGCCATGAGTCAGTCAAGGGGTACAAGAGTGATCCATGAATGGATCACAGACAGCGGTCAAAGTTATCCTTGGTAACTAGTGGACTAAGGAATTTTCTCGATTATGGAGGTGGTAAAAGAGTTCGTTGTAAAGGTTACGTCGATGCAATCTTAACACCTATCCGGATAGCTCTAAGAAGAGATACCGGATACGAATTATGCGGCAACAATTTAGAATAGCTCCAAGTAGAACATTTATTTGGAATAGCTCCAAATAGAGCGTGGTAGCTACATCTAGGAGATGACATAGAGATTTGTAAAACACACACGGATCTGAAAGGTTCGGACCCGTTGACTAAAACCTCTCTCACAAGCAACATGATCAAACCTAAAACTCATTGAGTATTAATCACATAGTGATGTGAACTAGACTACTGATTCTAGTAAACTCTTGGGTGTTAGTCACATGGCGATGTGACCTGTGAGTGTTAATCACATGGCGATGTGAACTGGATTATTGACTCTAGTGCAAGTGGGAGACTGTTGGAAATATGCCCTAGAGGCAATAATAAATAAGTTATTATTATATTTCTTTGTTCATGATAATAGTCTTTTATTCATGCTATAACTGTATTATCCGGAAATCGTAATACACGTGTGAATACATAGACCACAATATGTCCCTAGTGAGCCTCTAGTTGACTAGCTCGTTGTGATCAACAGATAGTCATGGTTTCCTGGCTATGGACATTGGATGTCGTTGATAACGGGATCACATCATTAGGAGAATGATGTGATGGACAAGACCCAATCCTAAGCCTAGCACAAAGATCGTGTAGTTCGTTTGCTAGAGCTTTGCCAATGTCAAGTATCTCTTCCTTTGACCATGAGAGCGTGTAACTCCTGGATACCGTAGGAGTGCTTTGGGTGTATCAAACGTCACAACGTAACTGGGTGACTATAAAGGTGCACTACAGGTATCTCCGAAAGTATCTATTGTTTTATGCGGATCGAGACTGGGATTTGTCACTCCATGTAAACGGAGAGGTATCTCTGGGCCCACTCGGTAGGACATCATCATATGCGCAATGTGACCAAGGAGTTGATCACGGGATGATGTGTTACGGAACGAGTAAAGTGACTTGCCGGTAACGAGATTGAACAAGGTATTGGATACCGACGATCGAGTCTCGGGCAAGTAACATACCGATAGACAAAGGGAATTGAATACGGGATTGAATAAGTCCTTGACATCGTGGTTCATCCGATGAGATCATCGTGGAACATGTGGGAGCCAACATGGGTATCCAGATCCCGCTGTTGGTTATTGACCGGAGAACGTCTCGGTCATGTCTGCATGTCTCCCGAACCCGTAGGGTCTACACACTTAAGGTTCGATGACGCTAGGGTTATAAAGGAAGCTTGTATGTGGTTACCGAATGTTGTTCGGAGTCCCGGATGAGATCCCGGACGTCACGAGGAGTTCCGGAATGGTCCGGAGGTAAAGATTTATATATGGGAAGTCCTGTTTTGGTCACCGGAAAAGTTTCGGGCGATATCGGTAATGTACCGGGACCACCGGGAGGGTCCGGGGGGTCCACCAAGTGGGGCCACCTGCCCCAGAAGGTTGCGTGGGCCAAGTGTGGGAGGGGACCAGCCCCTAGGTGGGCTGGTGCGCCCCCCACAAGGGGTCCAAGGCGCAAGAGAGAGTGGGAGGGGGCAAACCCTAGTCCAGATGGGCCTTAAGGCCCACCTAGTGTGCGCCTCCCCTCTCTCCCCCTCTTGGCCGCCTCCCCAAGTCCCATCTAGGGCTGGCCGCACCCCTTGGGGTGGGAAACCCTAAAGGGGGCGCAGCCCCCTTCTCCCCTATATAAATAGAGGCCTGGGGCTGCCCATAACACATGAGAACTTCTCCTCTTGGTGCAGCCCTGCCTCTCTCCCTCCTCCTCCTCTCCCATGGTGCTTGGCGAAGCCCTGCTGGATTGCCACGCTCCTCCATCACCACCACGCCGTTGTGCTCCTGCTGGATGGAGTCTTCCTCAACCTCTCCCTCTCTCCTTGCTGGATCAAGGCGTGGGAGACGTCACCGGGCTGTACGTGTGTTGAACGCGGAGGTGTCGTGCGTTCGGCACTTGATCATCGGTGATTTGAATCACGACGAGTACGACTCCATCAACCCCGTTCACTTGAACGCTTCCGCTTAGCGATCTACAAGGGTATGTAGATGCACTCTCCTTCCCCTCGTTGCTGGTCTCTCCATAGATAGATCTTGGTGACGCGTAGGAAAATTTTGAATTTCTGCTACGTTCCCCAACACCAGAAACAGACGCTCTGATCAAGGATGGATAAGTTGATAACACTTAGTTGGACAAGCAATAAAGGTTTGAATTGTCAAGAACCAACTCATGTCCGGGTTGACGTCTGAGTCGGAAAGATAATTTTAAGAAGGATAACCTGATGACTGCGTGCGTCTGCACATATTGAATCAATAGGCTCAAAATGTCTAAGACAAGGGATGTTATCGAGGACTACTAGTCATATAGAATTAACCATAATGCAAGCTGGCAAGAATTTCAAGAATAACAGGCTGTAGAGGTTTTCGAAAGATCGAAAAGTATTTCAAAGGATTTTGTGAGCCACATGAACAATTGAGAAGAAGGGATCCTCGATAAATGTGAGAGAAAAAACCGTAAGGATTTTTATGCGAAATAAGACTGCAAGACAGTAAACTCAAAGGATTCTCAGGACAACGGCGAATATTTCGAGGTATCTTGTAACAACAATAGCGACGAGGAATGATCAAGAGAATGACAAGTGCATACAGATATCCATAGGGATATATCGGTGACAGTGGATTGCAAAGGTGATGACCACAAGGGTCTTGGGAAAATATCGAGGGATATCCTCAGAATCTTCTAACGAAGCAGGTGATCTTCCGGAATGAGGGCTCTCCGGGAGAAATAGTTACGAGAACCTAGAGTTAGAGTTGGCAAAACCATTTAACCCAAATAGAAGAGAGATCAGAGTCCCAGAGTATAGACGAGGAGTAAAGGATCCTAATACCACCCAATGGCGACGTGGGCCCGTAAGCCACATAGCCAAGTTAGTAAAAACTTTTTCAATGACTAGACTCAACTTTGACCAAGGAGTTTGGAAGGGGGATTCCTACAAGCAGTCGACTCTGATACCAACTTGTGACGCCCCTGATTCAATCATACACTAATCATACACGCAAATGTGTATGATCAAGGTCAGGACTCACGGGAAGTTATCACAACACAACTCTAAAAAAAATCATACAAGCATCATAATACAAGCCAGGGGCCTCGAGGGCTCGAATACAAGTGCTCGATCATAGACGAGTCAGCAGAAACAACAATATCTGAGTACAGACATAAGTTAAACAAGTTTGCCTTAAGAAGGCTATCCCAAACCTGGATACAGATCCTGCCTGGGATCCTCCTAAACTACTCCTGGTCATCGTCAGCGGCCTGCACGTAGTAGTAGGCACCTCCAGTGTAGTAGGAGTCGTCATCGATGGTGGCGTCTGGCTCCTGGGCTCCAACATCTGGTTGCGGCATCCGTGAAGAAGAGGATAAAGGGGGAAAAGAGGGAGCAAAACAACCATGAGTACTCATCCAAAGTACTCGCAATCAAGGATCTACACCACATATGCATGGGTATATGTGTAAAGAGGCAATATCGATGGACTGAACTGCAGAATGCCAGAATAAGAGGGGGATAGCTAGTCCTATCGAAGACTACACTTCTGGCAGCCTCCATCTTGAAGCAGTAGAAGAGAGTAGATTGAAGTCCTCCAAGTAGCATCACATAGCATAATCCTACCCGGTAATCCTCCCCTCGTTGCCCTGCGGGAAAGCGATCACCGGGTTGTCTCTTGAACTTGTCTGGGTGTGTTTTATTAAGTATCTGGTTCTAGTTGTCATAAGGTCAAGGTACAACTCCGGGTCGCCTGTTACCGTGGACACGACTATTCGAATAGATCAACTTCCCTGCAGGGGTGCACCACATTACCCGACACGCTCGATCCCTCTGGCCGGGCACACTTTCCTGGGTCATGTCCGGCCTCGGGAGATCAACACGTCGCAGCCCTACCTAGGCCTAACAGAGAGGTCAGCACGCCGGTCTAAATCCTATGCGCATAGGGGTCTGGGCCCATCGCCCATTGCACACCAGCACGTTGTGAACACGGCCGGTGAGCAGACCTAGCCTTCCTTATACAAGGACTGGCGTTCCAGTCCAACTCGGTGCGCGCCGCTCAGTCGCTGACGTCTAGAAGGCTTCGCTCATACCACGACGCCGGTTGCCTATATCTTGTCCCACGTGGCGGTTAGTGCGTATAAGGTCAACAACCCAACTCAGATCAAATACCAAGATCTCGTTAAGCGTGTTATTATGAAGTAACCGCAAACGCCGACCAGGGCCAGGCCCACCTCTCACCTAGGTGGCCTCAACCTGCCCTGTCGCTCCGCCATAAAGATCCACACAGAGGGTCATCGGTAAAGTATGTCCTTTCAGCCCCCAATCCGTGAATCAACCGCGGGTACTCAACGAGCCGACCCGACTTTAGTCACCATCTATATAGTATGTATGTATGTATATTATATACCCATGATCACCTCCCGAGTGATCACGGCCCGATAGTATAGCAAGGCAGACTGACAAGAATGTAGGGCCACTGATGATAAACTAGCATCCTATACTAAGCATTTAGGATTAAGGGTAAGATATCAACAACAGTAGCAACAATGACAGGCTATGCATCAGTATAGGATTAACGGAAAGCAATAACATGCTACACTACTCTAATGCAAGCAGTATAGAAAAGAATAGGTGATATCTGGTGATGAAGGAGGGGGGCTTGCCTGGTTGCTCTGGCAAGGAGGGGTCGTCAACACCGTAGTCGAACTGGGGGTCCCCGCCAGTCTCGGGGTCTACCGAAAAGAAGTAACAAAGGGGGAACACAATAAATAACAGAGCAATCAAAGCATCACAAAGCATAACATGGCAATACGTGGTGCTTGAGGTGACCTAACGCAGTAGTAGGTGATACCGACGAAAGGGGGAAACATCCTGGAAATTATCTCCGATGTTTCACGTTTTCGGACAGATGAACCAGAGGTGAAATGTTGCAGGTTCGCTATGCTAGGGACGTGTGGCACACGAACGGACTGCATATTCGGATTCGTCTCGTCGTTCTGAGCAACTTTTATGTACAAAGTATTTTCATCTGAGTTGCGGATTATTTTATATTAATTTTTAAAGATTTAATTCAGTTTATAAATTATTGTTAATAATTTAATTCGAAAAATGACATTACAGCATCAGCATGACATCAGCAGTCAACAGAGGTGTTTACTGGGTCAAACTGACGTATAGGGCCACATGTCATAGACTGTTAGCTAATTAACATTAGTTAGTTTTATTAGCAGATTAATTAGGTTTAATTAGTTAACTAATCTTGATTAATTAATTTAATTAATTCATTTAATTTAATTAATTATTTTCTATTTATTTATTTTTAATCATTTTTTATGTTCCGGGGGCTGAGTCAGCATGTACAGTTAGCAGTTGATGCTGACTGGTCAACAGGGTCCGCGGTGCCCACATGTCATTGACTCCTACATTTTAACAGGGTTTTGTTTTAATTTAATTTATTCTAATTAGCAAGTGGGGCCCTACTGCTAGTGCCTATTAGAGGTTAGTTAGTTTGACTAATTAGATTAGTTCCTAATCTAGTCTATTGGGACCGCATGTCGGTGGCACGTGCCAGCCACTGTGTGGTTGTGCTCACGCATGAGCACACCCAGAGGCGGGGCACCAGCGGCTGGCAAAGGCGGAGCGGCTCCGGGGAACCACGGTGAAGGGGCTCCGGGAAGCCATGAGAGCAGCGGCGGCTAGACCCACCGCGGGCGGGTCCAGCGGCAGCAGGGCGACCAGCAGCGGCGGGGTGCGCACGCAGGCGGTCGGCGAGGGCTGCAGCGGGTTGCCGCGGGGACGAGCGGGCGTGCACTGGGTTGCGGGCGGGCGAGCAGGCGCGACAACGGGCGCGGCCGGTCGCGGCCAGAGGCCCGCGAGCGCGGCTAGGGAGCGTGGTCGGCGCGCAGTGAGCACGAGCGCGCGCGCGGAGGGGGAGCGGGGCGACGACGGCTGCAAGACACGGCGCGAGGGCAGATAGGGGCGCGGCAACCGCGAGGTGTGGCCGGATCCGGTCGGGGGTGCGGTGGCCGCGGCGCCAGAGAGGAAAGGGGGAGATGGGGAAGGGGGGAGGCCTCATGGGCGTTGACGGGGAGAGGCCCGGCGTGCCTCGATGTAGGGGGGGGGGGGGGGGGGGGCAACGAGTGGGGTTGTGGGGGGTGCGCTAGGGTTTCGGGTGGTGGGGAGGGCTAGTTGGCACGAATGGGCCGACCTGGTTGGACCAGTAGCAGCTGGGCCAAAGCCCAGTGAGGGGATGGCTTTTCCTTTTTCTTTATATTTTGTATGTCTTTTCTTTTCCTTTTTTTATTTCTTTTCCTTTTAAATCTAGTTTTATAAAAACTACAACTAGCACCTAAATTAGTATTAACAAAAATTCTACCGCCCCATTAATGTTTGGCAACTAAATAAAATAGTTTAACATTTTAATTGAAAAAGGTATTCAATTAAATGTTTAGCAACTGTTTTAATTATTTTGATGACCTTAAACACCTTCTAAAAGTGTGGTTTCTTCGCCAATGTTAATCATGATTTATTTGCTAAAAGTTGAACATTTTAGTTTTGGTATTTGAAAACTTTCATAGTTTGACTTTATTTCAAATTTGAATTTTGGATTGATTCAAATCAACGTGGGACTTAGCAACACTAGAAGTGGTGACCTGGCATCATTAGCAGGGGATTACTGTACCCTAATTATCTGGGCGTCACAAGACTTTTGGGACGAGGCGCCGCCATCTCAAGGCGGAACCTAGGCAGGAGCACTTTTGCTCTCCGGCGAAACGATTTTACCGGGGATGCTTCCCTCCGGGAGGGAGAAATCAAAGACATCGTCATCACCAATGCTCCTCTCAACGTGGGAAGGCTCATTCGCATCAACATCTTCACCGGCACCATCTCGTCTCTAAACCCTAGTTCATCTCATGTATTCAACTAGCAGATTGACCCGCGCATTTGCGCCCCTAGATTTTAATAATGTATGTACATATGCTATTTTAGATTTTGATAGGGTCAGCTCAAAAGTTTTCATTATTTTCATATATGAATATGCTATATGCAATGTTAGTGTGTTAAGTAAATAACTGATAATTTGACACTAATTTATGTGGTGATAAAAATATCATTTATACATTAGCAGCTAAATTTAGGATGTTATGCAGCACACATTCTAGTGGCTCCTAGTGTACTTTTGTATTCATAATCGGCTGACAATATCGCCAAGGAATGCTTGATTCTGTATAATATTTTAAATATATAAATAAACTTCAACCAAGAAATCAACCTAAATATGGATGTTTAACATTCGAACATGATTTTTTTCTTCCTCCGTGCGCCTCATCATTAGCGGGGCGTTCTTGCCTGTAGATTTATTACGTACTCTCATGCTTAGTATTTTTTAAAATTTAAATACGGATTTTTAAAATAAACTTCAACCAAGAAATCAATCTAAATATGGATGTCTTACATTCGAACATGATTTTTTTTCTTCCTCCATGCGACTCATTATTAGCGGGGCGTTCTTGCGTGTAGATTTATTACATAATGTGATGCTTTGTATTTTTTATAATTTAAATATGGATTTTTTCTTCCTCCATCAGCTAACGATCTTTCTTATTCATATATAATACATATTATCATTTCATAATATAAATAAACTTCAACCAAGAAATAAGTTTAAATATGAATTCTTTTTGTTCCTTCGTCAACCAACTTTAATTCTTATTCGGATATACTCATCAGTACCCTAACGCTTTCATATGTTGAAATATAGATAAAGATTTATAGAAAACTGAATTCAAATGAGACCCATTACTTAGCTTCATAGAATCGTTTTTGGTATTTTGTTCAAAGCACTACTTTTTTTTAATATCCTTATGAAAATCAAACTTATATTTCTATTGACTCTCTACTCAGCAATTTACCACTGCATCTATCTTTTGATGGATAGTGTTCATTTTATCAAGAAAATGTGTGGTGTGATCAATGTAGATTACTTAATAGAAGTGTAGAAAATAAATTTTAAAATGACTTTTTTTTTTTTTGCATTCTTACTCTGTATTCTCTATGTACCTCGGTCATTTGTTCCATTACCTCCTTAATATCATATCCTCTTGAGGGGACCACTCTTGAATAAACATGACATACTTGGATTCAGTGGGTAAGCCCGGTGACATGTCTTTTTGGCGATAAAATTACACTTTTTTTTGTAGTTTCCAAATCCACAATTTTAACTTACGATTTCCATTTATAATACGTCAAAAAATGACATATTGCATAAATGTATTTTTGCGGTCAATGTGATGTTGTTATTGCATGCCCAAACATGCAATTTTGCCTTTATATATTAGTGCAAAGAATGTAAAACATTTATTTTATGTATGCCTCTTGTAGTTTGAAGAATTATGTATTTTTATTTTGTATGTACATTTTCTTTTACTTGATCCTACTCAGACTATTTTTAATGAAAAAATCTTAATATATAATATCAACGATTGCTATTAGCAACTCAAAAAACCATTGTATCTCAGTCATTTGTTCCATTACCTCCTTAATATCATATCTTCTTGAGGTGACCACTCTTGAATCAACATGACATACTTGGATTCAGTGGGTAAGCCCAGTGACATGTCTTTTTGGCGATAAAATTACACTTTTTCTGTAGTTTCCAATTTTAACTTACATATAATATCAACGATTGCTATTAGCAACTCAAAAAACCATTGTAATTGGAAGACACGTCATAATTATTTGTGAAAAACATGTGATTTTGGCACTTAGATGTTCACGTATTTTGAGTCCATTCATGATTTATTGCGGCTAACGTCCTAATATACACGTACTTTATTATTAAACAAACTTTTATTGATAATTTGTCGGTCCAAAACTTTATGCTATCTATGTACACATGTATTTTTTATGTGGGTAGAGAAAGTTTTCTTTCCCGTGGATAAAAAAAATTATTATCCCACCATTACGTGCTAATGTTTTAAAAGAAGTTTGAATTGGTTAGTTTGCTAAAATCAGATCTTTTTTTCCAAATTAAAACTGGCACCATAGTAGTATTGCGGCCGGAGTCTGGGCGCTCAGAATTCCTTTTTATGCCAGCCGCACTTTTCTTCAGCTGTTTGACAGTCGTGATTTTTTTATGGAAGCTGGCAGCCATGATCTTTTTTTTTTGTGTGGAAGCTGGCAGCCGTACTTTATAAGGCTGCCTAATTTTTCAGCGAACTTTTAGCTGTTCACGTCTCGTTGTCTCGGTCAAACTTTGTTTTATGGATAGGACACACTTTTCTTAAGAGGAAAAACACGTGACTTGAATGAAGGACGTGTCACAACAATTTTCATGTGTCATGCCAAATTGGTTGTACATAACTTCATTTGTATGTAACGCTCTATCTTTAAATCTTCACCGTTAATATATAGAATTGACGACCGAGATATTTTAGCATATGTGGACAAACGTAATGGCTTGTTTGCCTCTTGTCCCAAAACCTCAGATTGGTACTTGTGCGTTCCTAGCAGTGTTGATTATATCTTGTAGTTGATGCTAGTTGGTTTATTTGGTGGAAGATCATATATTATGCTCCTCTCATCATGAACATGAATATGATTTGTGACTAGTTTTGTTTGTTCTTGAGGACATGGGAGAAGTCTTATTATAAGTAATCATGTGAAGTTGGTTTTCTAATATTTTGATGATGTGTTATGTTGGTCTTTCTCTAGTGGTGTCATGTGAACGTCGACTGCATGACAGATTAACATGCTTGGGACTAGGGGAAGGCACTGTGAGATTAGTAGTAGATGGTGTGCTGCGAGAGTGACAGAAGCTTAAACCCTAGTTTAGGCACTATTTCGTAAGAGGCTGATTTGGATCCATATGTTTCATACTATGGTTAGATTTAGCTTAATTCTTCTTTCATACTTGCGGATGCTTGCGAGAGGGTTTAATCATAAGTGGGTTGCTTGTTCAAGTAAGAACAACACCCTAGAACTGCTCCACCCACGTAACAACTTATCAAAGTAGTGAACGTGAATTAACGAATCATGACGAAGTTAACTAGACGAGATTCCCATGTGTCCTCGAGAATGCTTTGCTCAATATAAGTACTTCCGGCTTATCCTTTACAATAGAAGGACTGGGCCACCTTGCCGCAACTTGTTACTTTGGTTACTTGTTACTTGCTACAAATTATCCTACTATCAAACTATCTGTTACTAGTTATCATTTCCTTCCACTGAATCTAATTATCATTTCCTTTTGCTCCTCGTTGGGTTTGACACTCTTACATATCCAAAGGACCAAGACTGATCTCCAATACTTGTGAGTCATCACCGCCCCAAAAAAATTGCAGGCCACACGATCAAAACAACCGCATATCTAGTTCCAGTTTGGCTAAAAATTGTTCAAACATTCAAATGCAGCAGTAGTTCTAATTTAAATATTACAATCCAACAAAGTATTAAAACTGTAATAGTATGAACTTGAATTTAACTAGCACATATGTACTAGTTGTCCCCTTTAACCGCCCAGAGATGCTCAATCGAAGCTTCCTTCAGTTGCTCATGAGTTGCCTGATGCCAAATTTGTTGATGCATTTGGAAAAACTCATTAAAAGTGGCTGAATTATGCTCTTAAAGCATCCACAGTATGGTCTTGCACTTCTAGTAATTAGAGAACCCCAATCCTTCCCACAACATCCTTCTTTAAGATGAAGTAGTCATCAAAGGACTGAACACCATGGTAGAGACAATTGATGAAGTTTTTTCGCATCTGAAAGCACCAGCAAATTTTTTCAGCGAATAGGGCATCGGGGGCAAACTAGTCGTCCATCAGCGTCAAATGACAGCACGCCTGTTGCAGTTGAGAAAGCTCGATGGCTAATGTCTACTATGCAACTTTATTCTTATAGACTTTGTTGGGCCTCCAAGCACAGAGTTTTGTAGATAGTAGCAAAATTCTCTCAAGTGGATGACCTAATGTTTATCAACCTGTGAGAGGCTAGGATGAAGGTGGTTCTCTCTCAAACAACCATACAATCAAAATACAAAGAGTCTCTTGTGTCCCCAACACACCCAATACAATTGTCACTTATATAGGTACACTAGTACAATAAAGAGATGATGATACAAGTGTAGACACCATCATGGAGTAGTTCATGATGTCCATTGGTGCCTCTCCGATGATGCGTGAGTAGTTCATTGTAGACCTACGGGTCCGTATTTAGTAGCTAGATGGCTTCCTCTCTCTCGTTTGATTCTCAATACAATGGTCTCTGGGAGATCCATATGATGTAACTCTTTTTGCGGTGTGTTTGTTGGGATCCGATGAACTTTGAGTTTATGATCAGATCTATGTTTTTAACCATGAAAGTTATTTGAGTCTTCTTCGACCTTTGGTATGCATGATTGCTTATAGGTTCGTATTTCTTCTCTGATAGTTTGGTTTTGTTTGGACAACTTGATCTTTTTATCTTGCAATGGGAAGATGTGCTTTGTGATGGGTTCGATGTTACAGTGCTTGATCCCAGTGATAGAAGGGGAAACGACACGTATGTATTGTTGCTATTAAGTATAACAAGATGGGGTTTATTTCTATATAAATAGATCTTGTCTACATCATGCCATCATTCTTATTGCATTACTCTGTTTTTCCATGAACTTAATGCACTAGATGCATGCTGGATAGTGGTCGATGTGTGGAGTAGTAGTAGTAGATGCAGGCAGGGGTCGGTCTACTAATCTTGGTTGTGATACCTATATAATGATCGTTTCCTTGATATCATCATGAGTATCTGAAGTTCTATCAATTGCCCAATAGTAATTGTTTTCCCATCGTTTGCTATTTTTCTCGAGAGAAGCCACTAGTGAAACCTACGACCCCCGAGTCTCTTCTTTAATATATTTGCCTTCGCGATCTATTTTTATGTGCTTTTATTTTCAGATCTATTAAACTAAAAATACAAAAATACCTTGCTGCAATTTTTAGTAATTTATTTTATCTCGTGTTCCCGCGAGATCTATTTATCCAATCTACTACCATTTTACTTATCTTTTTACCTGTGAGGGATTGACAACCCCTCTCTTACGTTGGGTTGCAAGTATTTGTTCTTTGTGTGCTGGAGCTGTTTACATGGTGTTGCGTGGTTCTCCTATTGCTTCGATAACCTTGGTATCATCACTGAGGGAAATACCTACTGTTGATGTGCTCCATCATCCCTTCCTCTTTGTGGAATTAATGACGTAGTTCAAGCAAACATCAAAAGGAATTTCTGGCAGCGTTGCCGGGGAGGATCACATCAAGATAGTTTCCCGTCAACGTGCCTTTCTGGCACCGTTGCCGAGGAGACATCATCAACATCCACCAGGTTCCTAATCACAAATCTCATCTCCTTGCAATTTACATTATTTGCCATTTTCCTCTTGTTTTCCTCTCCCCCACTTTACAAAAATTGTCGTTTTATTCTTCCTCTTTTTTGTTCGTCGTTTTCTCGTCAGATCTGTTTTTGAGTGCAATCTTGTTGTGTAGTCATCATGACTCAAGAGGACACCAAGTTGTGTGATTTCTCAAATACCAACAACAATGATTTTATTAGCACTCCAATTGCTCCTCCCGCCACTAATGCAGAGTCTTTTTGATATTAATACTGCTTTGCTGAATCTTGTCAAGAAATATAAATTTTCTGGTACTCCTAATGAGGATGTCGCGTCCCATCTTAACACATTCGTGGAATTATGCGATATGTAAAATAAAAAAGATGTGGGCAATGATGTTGTGAATTTGAAATTATTTTAGTTTTCTTTGCGAGGTCTCACAAAAATTTGGTTTTGTTCTTTGCCACACAATAGTATCATTTCTTGGAACAAGTGCAAGGATGCTTTTATTACTAAGTATTTCCTGCCCGCAAAAATCATTTCCCTTAGAACCCAGATCATGAATTTCAAGCAACTTGAACATGAGCATGTTGCACAATCTTGGGAAAGGATGAAATTTATGCTAAGGAATTACCCAACTCATGGGTTAAATCTTTGGATGATCATACAAATTTTTTATGCGGGGTTGAATTTTGTTTCTCGTAATTTTTAGATTCCGCCGAGGGGGGTACTTTTATGGAAATTACTTTGGGTGAAGCTACTAAATTGCTTGACAATATTATGGAAAATTATTCACAATGGCATACCGAAAGAGCTCCTACTAGTAAAAAAAGTTAACTCGGTAGAGAAATAAATTCTTTGAGTGAAAAAGTTGATGCTCATATGAAGTTGGTTGCTAATATAAGTGCTCCTATTGATTTTAATGATGTGCCTTTGTCTACTTTGACTGAGCAAAATAGTGATGCCATAGATGTGAATTTTGTCTCGCGAAACAATTTCAATAACAATGCTAATAGAGGTAATTTTAATCCTAGGCCTTTTCCTAGTAATTCCTCTAATAATTATGGTAATTACTATGGTAATGCTTCTTATAATAATAATATAAACACCTCTAATCTTGATAATAATATTAAAGAATTTATCAATACTCAAAAACTTTTCAATGCTACAATAGAAGAAAAGTTGAATAAAGTTGATGATATATTTAGAAGTATTGATAGAATTTCTCATGATGTCGAAACTCTCAAGATGAAAATTTTTGTGCCTAAGGTTTAAGAATCAATTAAAGCTCTTTATGTTTCTATGGATGAAAGTAAGAAAAGAACCACTATGCTTAGAGCTAAAAGAGAATTATTAGAAAAACAATATCTGGTGATTGCTTTCATAAAAGTGATGAAGATCTTAAAATGATTGGTGTTTTTTCTGTTGATTCTCTGTTTAGTAAAATTAATATTGATGGAAAAGGGACTGGAGAAGAGTCAACTTTAGCTAGAAGGCGTCCCGATAATTTGGAGGGTCAAAATCTTGTTGAGAAAATTGATAAAAGTGGGTTTGAAGGGGTCAAAACATTAACTAGTGATGTGCCCACTATTTTGGATTACAAAGACTTTAGTTATGATAGTTGTTCTTTGGTTGATTGTATTTGTTTGTTGCAATCCATGATAAATTCACTCCATGCTTATGAACAAAATAAAACTTTTACTAAACGTATTGTTGATGCTATGATGAAAGCTTTTGAAGAAAAGTTGGAATCAGAAGTTTCAATTCCTAGAAAATTACATGACGAATGGGAACCTACCATCAAAGTCAAGATTAAAAATTATGAGTGTTTTGCTTTATGTGACTTGGGTGCTAGTGTTTCTACAATTCCAAAATCTTTATTTGATGTACTTGGTCTTACCGATATTGAAGAATGCTCTTTAAATTTGCACTTGGCGGATTCTACTATTAAAAAGCCTATGGAAAGAGTTAATGATGTTCTTATTCTTGCAAATAGGAATTATGTTCCCGTAGATTTTATTGTTCTTGGTCGACCGTTTTTACGTACTACTGGTGCCGTGATTGACATGAAAGAAGGCAATATTAAATTTCAATTTCCACTAAGGAAGGGCATGGAACACTTCCCTAGAACAAGAATTAGGCCACCATATGAATCAATCATGAGGGCATCGTATGGATCTAGAACCAAAAATGACAACACTTTAATCCTTCGTATTGTGCCTAGCTAGGGGTGTAAAATGATAGCGCTCGTTGGGAGGCAAACCAACTTGTATCTTTTTGCTTTTTGGTTTTCTTGCTGTTATCAATAAAATACCCAATTATGCCTATGATTAGATGTGTTTTTGTTGTTTAAATTACTGTTTGTGCCAAGCAAGACCTTTGGGATGATTTGGGTGAGAGTTGATTTGATCTTGCTGAAAAACAGAAAGTTTTGCGCTCACGAAAATAATTCCCATTTTTTAACAATAGGGTGATTTTGAGTTGATTCTTTTTGCACAAGATTAATAAACAAATTTCTAACATTTTCCTATATTTTTCAGAATTTTTGGAGTTACATAAGTATTCAAAGTTTCCAGATTGCTACAGACTGTTCTGTTTTTGATAGATTCTATTTTCTTTGCGTTGTGTGCTTGTTTTGATGATTCTATGGTTTTATTTGAAGAGTTTTTGCCATAGAAAAGTTGGAATACAGTAGATATAATGCAAGAATAAAATATGAATGGGTTTGCAACAGTACTTATAGTAGTGGTTTGCTTTCTTATACTAACAGATCTCACGAAGGTTTTGTTGAGTTTTGTGTGATTGAAGTTTTCAAGTTTTGGGTGATATTACGATGGATGAAGGAATAAGGATTAGAAAAAGGCTAAGCTTGGGGATGCTCGAGGCACACCAAGATAATATTCAAAAAGTATCAAGCAACTAAGCTTGGGGATGCACCCGAGTGACATCCCCTATTTCTTCTAACAACCATCGGCAGTTTACTTGGAGCTATATTGTTATTCATCACATATTATGAGTTTTGCTTGGAGCGTCTTGTATGATATGAGTCTTTGCTTGTTTTTCTTTGTGTTTTAAGTCTTGAATCCTTGCTCGACACCCCTTTTCGAGAGAGCCAAAAATTATGCTATGCTTGGTCCTATGCTTCACTTAAATTTTTAGAGCCTTGGAATTGCTCTAGTGCTTCACTTATATCTTTCTGAGCATGACATGCTTTCTAATTTTTGAAGAAATTCTCTCATGCTTCACTTAGATCTATTTGGGAGTTAGTAATTTTTAAAATAAATTCTCTCTTGCTTCACTTAAATTATTTTCAGAGAAAGAAATATCATGCTGACTTAAATTTGTTTGAGCTTATTAAAAGCAACATATGAAATTAGTCCCAAAATGATAGATAAAAACTTTCATGAATATCATTGGACAAAATAAACTTGGTTCTATGTAATGGTTTTGAGATATGACAATATGATATGTGAGTCATGTTGATGAGTAATTATGCTTTAGTAAGAATATTGGTGTTAATGTTTGTGATTCCCTATGCAAGCACGAAAGTCAATAGTTATGCAATGAAATTACATCCTACTTGAGGTGCATTATTCGGTGTTAGTTATGATTAATGCTCGCTTACGAGATATTTTGTTTCTTGGTTGGACGCTTCTCAATGTTTTTGCTAGCCTTCATTTGCACTAAGTATGATCACTACTTGTGCATCCAAAACCCTTTAAACTAGTTTTGCCATATGAGTCCACTATACCTACCTATATGCGGTATTTTCATGCCGTTCTAAGCAAATTTGAATGTGCCATCTCTAATTTTCAAAATAAATTTCTCTTTTGTGTGCTCGTACCACTCGCGAGGCGGTGAGGGGTGGCTGATGTTTTCCATGCTAGATGTGTTATTCTCATGATGAGTGTTTATTCACTTGTCATTGCACGAGAGTATGACAAAGATATTAGGGATGCCTATTCCCAAAATGAAAAATGAATTTACTTTATGTTGTCAAATAATAAATTCCTTGGAAAGTGTTGGTATGGAGGGCACCCATGGATACAGTTGGCCATGGAAAGTGAAAGTATGGTGGAAAAAGGAATAAACTTTATTTTTTGTTTGGGAACCACCTATGATATATCTAGCATGGAAAGTGTTGGGAATTCTAAGTCGTTTTCGTTGGTGGGAAAAGTATGCCTCTCAAAATGTCTTTATCTCTCAATTTTCTCTTTGAGCTCTGGCACCTCTACAAATCCCTACTTCCCTCTGCGAAGGGCCTTTCTTTTACTTTATGTAATTTTTATCTTTACTTGAGTCTCCATCTTCTCTTATAAAGCACCAACTAAGGGGCACTATGATCGTACTTGAGCAATAGGTGTAGCTAGTATTCGAGTGTGTTTCATGAATGGATCAATGGTTAAATATAAACCTGGGCATGGGCAGCCCGGCCCGACGACCCGGCCCGAGCCCGACCCGAAAAACTCGGGCCGGGCCGGGTCGGGCTTGACATCCGGGCCGGGCTCGGGCTTTGTTTTGCAGCCCGAAAGATAGTTCGGGCCGGGCTCGGGCTTCACTTTTCCTGTATTTCGGGCCGGGCTTTCGGGCTTCGGGCCGGGCTTGCACGTGCGCGTACTAGAAAATAGCATTCGGGTCGGGCTTTCGGGCTTCGGGCTTGACTTCGGGCCGGGCTCGGGCTTGAAAATATGGAGTATTTCGGGCTTCGGGCCGGGCTCGGGCTTGAGAAATGAAGGTCGGGCTTTTACAAGCCCGGCCCGAAACCCGGCCCGGCCCGACGTTTGCCCAGGTTTAGTTAAATATAATGGGTTAGGGATAACTTGCTTTAGTGTTGATATTCTGAAAGACATGATTGCTTGTTGATATGCTTGAGTACTAAAGTCTTCATGTCAAAACTAGACTATTGCTTTGAACCATATAAAAGTCCAAATGTCCATGCTACAAAGAAAATAATATGTGATGAACATGTTAGGCAGCATTCCACGTCAAAAATTATGTTTTGATCATTTACCTACTCGAGGACGAGTAGGAATTAAGCTTGGGGATGCTGATACGTCTCCAATGTATCTATAATTTTGATTGTTCCATGCTATTATCTTATCATTCTTGGATGTTTTATAATCATTTTATATCATTTTTTGGTACTAACCTACTGACATAGTGCCCAGTGCCAGTTGTTGTTTCTTGCTTGTTTTTTACATCACAGGAGATCAATACCAAATGGAGTCCAAACGCAGCGAAACCTTTTGTGGATTTTTCTGGACCAGAAGACACAAGATGGGTCGAAGAAGTACCAAGGGGGTACAACCCACTGATACGTCTCCAACGTATCTACTTTTCCAAACACTTTTGCCCTTGTTTTGGACTCTAATTTGCATGATTTGAATGGAACTAACCCGGACTGACGTTGTTTTCAGTAGAATTGCCATGGTGTTATTTTTGTGCAAAAATAAAAGTTCTCGGAATGACCTGAAACTTCACGGAGTCGCATTTTGGAATTAATAAAAAATATTGGTGAAAGAATAAACAGATGGGGGCCCACACCCTAGCCACAAGGGTTGGGGGTGCGCCCCCTAGGGCGCCCCCTACCTTGTGGGCCTTCTGTCACCCTATGTTATAACTATTGCATGATGAATTGCATCCAACATAATTATCCATCACTGATCCATTGCCTACGAGCTCATTTCAAATTGATCCTTGCTCAGTTAATTTTCTGTTGCCACTGTTACGATTGCTACAAAACTGCTACTGTTACTTTTGCCACTGTTACCGTTACTTCCATACTACTTTGCTACTATATACTTTGCTGCAGATATTAAGTCTTACAGGTGTGGTTGAATTGACAACTCAGCTACTAATGCTTGAGAATGTTCTTTGCCCCCCCTTGAGTCGAATCAATAAATTTGTGTTGAATACTCTACCCTCGAAAATTGTTGCGACCCCCTATGCTTGTGGGTTATCAAGACCTTTTTCTGGCGCCGTTGCTCGGGAGCATAGCTCTATTCTTTGAGTCACTTGGGATTTATATCTGTTGATCACTATGAGGAATTTCAAAGATCAAAGAACCAAGATTTTTCCCTCAACTACGAGGGTAGGTAAGGAACTGCCATCTAGCTCTGCACTTGATTCACCTTCTGTTTTAAGTAAACTTGCGACACCTACACCTGCTATTGATTCTGATATGTCGCATGTTATTGATGAAGCCACTTCTGCTATGCATGATGCTTATGATGATACTACTTCTCTGCTTGATAATAATGTGCCACTAGGTGAATTTCTTGATGAACAACTTGCTAGGGTTAGAGAGAATGAAATTACGGAAACTGATGATATTATTGAATCTGATGATGAAGATTCTCCCCCTAGATATGAATTGCATGTTATACCTGAGGGTTATGTTATGGATGAAGAAACTCCTAGAGGCTTTCTTGCTTGCAATGACAGATATGATCTTAATAAACTCTTAGTTAAGTTGAAAGAAAAGTCTTTGAATGCTAGAATGAAATATGACCCTGCTTTTGCTACTTCACCTATCTGTGTTACTGATAAGGATTATGAATTATCTGTCGATCCTGAGCTAATTACTTTGGTCGAATCTAATCCTTTCTATGGCTATGAATCTGAAACTGTTGTGGCACATCTTACTAAATTGAATGATATAGCCACCCTATTTACTCATGAGGAAAAAATTCGATATTACTATATTCTTAAATTGTTTCCTTTCTCATTAAAGGGTGATGCTAAGATATGTTTTAATTCTCTTGCTCCTAGTTGTGTGCGTAGTCCCGAGGATATGATTTATTACTTGTCTGCAAAATATTTCCCTACTCATAAGAAACAAGCTGCCTTGCTGGAAATATTTAATTTTATGCAAATTTAAGAAGAGAGCCTTCCACAAGCTTGGGGGAGGCTTCTCCAATTACTTAATGCTTTGCCTGATCATCCTCTCAAGAAAAATGAAATACTTGATATCTTTTATATTACTTAATGCTTCTAGAGGCCACCTAGATAGTTGTGCTGGTTGTGTTTTCAGGGAAAGAACTGTTGAGCAAGCTGAATTTCTATTGAATAATATATTGAGTAATGATAATGATTGGACACTTCCTGAACCAACTTCTGAGCCAACCCTGAAGAAAAGGGGTATTCTATTTCTCAGTCCTGAAGATATGCAAGAGGCAAAGAAATCTATGAAAGAAAAAGGTATTAAAGCCGAAGATGTTAAGAATTTACCGCCTATTGAAGAGATACATGGTCTTGATAACCCGACACAGGTAGTAAAGGTAAATTCTCTCTATAGATTTGATAAGTGTGAAATCCAACCTACTAAGTTTGCTAGTCAATGCTTGGATGAGTTTGATAATTTTATTGTTAAACAAGAAGACTTCAATGCTTACTTTGATAGACAATTGAAATGCAATGCTTATATGGTTGAACACTTGAGTGATTATATGTCTAGAGTTAAAAGTGATCTTAAGCTTATTAGTAAACATGCTTCCACGGTTACAACTCAAGTAGAACAGTTGCTTAGGGTACAACATGATTTTCTCAATGAGTTAAATAATAAGAACAATGATAATGCTGTTAGAGATATGACCAGAGATGGTAAAATGACCCAGGAACCTTTGTATTCTGAGGGCCACCCTAAGAGATTTGAGCTAGATTCTCAGAGAATTAATACTGATACACCTAGTCCTAATAAGAAAAAGAAAAAGAAAAATGATAGGACTATGCATGCTTCTAGTGAACCTGTTATAGACACACCTGAGAATCCCAATGATATTTCTATTTCAGATGCTGAAACACAATCTGGTGATGAACATGAACCGGGTGATAATGTTAATAATGATGTTCATGTTGATGCTTAACCTAGTAATAATAATGATGTAGAGATTGAACCTGCTGTTGATCTTGATAACCCACAATCAAAGAATCAACGTTATGATAAGAGGGATTTTGTTGCTAGGAAGCACGACAAAGAAAGAGAACCATGGGTTCAGAAACCCATGCCTTTCCTCCTAAGCCATCCAAGAAAAAGGATGATGAGGATTTTGAGCGCTTTGCTGAAATGATTAGACCTATCTTTTTGCGTATACATTTGGCTGATATGCTTAAAATGAATCCTTATGCTAAGTATATGAAAGATATTGTTACAAATGAAAGAAAGATATCGGAAGCTGAAATTTCCACCATGCTTGCTAATTATACTTTTAAGGGTGGAATACCGAAGAAACTAGGAGATCCAGGAGTACCAACTATACCATGCTCCATTAGAAGAAACTATGTTAGAACTGCTTTATGTGATCTTGGAGCCGATGTTAGTGGTATGCCAATTCTCTTTGTATCATAGACTTGATTTGAATAAGTTGACACCTAATGAGATCTCTTTGCAAATGACCGATAAATAACCTGATAGGATGTGCCTGTTGTGGTTGCAAACGTTACTATTTTAACGGACTTTGTTATTCTTGATATTCTAGAGGACGACAATATGTCGATTATCCTTGCTAGACCTTTTCTGAATACTACAGGGGCATTTGTTGATTGCAACAAAGGCAATGTCACTTTTGATGAGCATACGGTACACTTTCTGAAGAAACAACCTCAAGTTGATAGTATCAATTCTATTGGAAAAATTTCAACGATTACTATTGGAGGTTTTGAATTCCCTCTTCCTACTGTCAAAAAGAAATATGATATTCTTATTTTTGGGGACATACATATCCCCGTTGAGGTAACATAGTGTTATTCAAGAATTCTTCAGTTTCATGTTATTCGGAAGAGGTTTGTTAACAAGACTTGATCAACCTTGTTAGTGGATTCCTTTCGATGAGCATGAGATGGATGAAGTTAGAATGCACAACTTTCTGTACCCACCTTTTAATTTTTGTTATTTAGTTTAGATAAAGCAAAAAAGTATTTTTTTGTCTGTTTTCTAAATTATCCGTGCAATAAAAAAATACCCCGAAAATAAAAGTTCTCCAAATGCCGTGAAAATTAAGTATGACTTTTTGTAGAATATTGGAGAATTTCTGGAAGTTAGAACACACCAGGGGGACCCAACATTTGGTCATGAGGGTGGAGGGCGCGCCCTACCCCCTGGGCGCGCCCCAGCCTCGTGGGCCCCACGTGGCCCCCTCTACTTATTCCAGCACCCACACACTTTGTCTTCCTCTAGGAAAAATCATCCCGTAGCTCAAACCCGTGTTCTTGCTCGTTTTGCTGCCATTTTCTTTCTCCTTGCTCAAAGCTCCATTCACAAAACTGCTTTGGGGGATTGTTCTTCGGTATGAGACTCCTCCAATGGTCTAATTAGTTTTTGTTCTAGTGCTTTATTTATTGCAAATTTTTGCTGCTGAGGTGACCCTGTTCTTGAGCTTGCATGTCAAATTTATATGGTTCAAAGTAGTTTTAATGCATTATGTACTCTCTAGGCACTTGTGGGAGTAGTTGCTATCAATCTTGTTGAGTTTGGTTCACTTTTATTTTTAGTCACTAAAAATTTCAAAAAAAATTCAGAGGAAGAAAAATGTGAAGGAAAATGTACCAAGGTGATTCTTCAAGGAAGTAAGCACCGTGGCTCGTGATACGTGAGACGGACCTTGAACCATGAAGAGAAGCTCAAGCGCGGCCTTGCGAATGGCCGTCGGATGAATTTATGATCCAAGCTGGCTTCAAGGATGAATTTGATGAGTATCTGCGTAATGCTGATCTTGAGGACTTCGTATCAGATAAGTGCCGCCAATACTATCACCTCACTGATTCCTTTGTGCGGAGATTTAACTTTTCATCTAAGCACGACACTCACACTATTTTATTTGACCTCTATGATAAATCATATACCATGGACCTTGAAGATTTTAACACTTCTGGCAAAATCCCACAGTGGGGCATCTTTAGTGAACCTCACAAATCGGAATATAATGATTTCCTTGCTAGTATCATTGTGGGAGAAACTAGAAATATTACACAAGCTACCATAGGGAGCATTCATTTTCTTGCCATACATTACTTTGCTCTCTTTATAGGTAGATGCATTAACGGTAAGGATGAGCTTAGCCACATGTGCATCCCAAATTTTAGTGTCCTCAAGAGTGCGGTAATTGGTGATAAACGATATAACTTGGGGGCCATTGTTGCATGGAGGTTACATCTTAATGCTAAAGATGGAGATTTATTTGGTGGAACTTGTGCAACTCGTTTAGCTGATTATCTTGTTGTATCCATAAGTGAAAATGATATTGAGTTGCCACCTGCTTTTCTAGATTATAATGCTATGGTTCGCCATCAGTTTCTTGAGAGGAACAAACAGTCCCTCTAGTACCGACTAATCTTTGATAGACGTCATGCTGACCATGTTACTCTTCCTACTCCTACCTTCTTTAACTTTCAGGAAAATGGGAGACGTTTTATAACCAAAGAGGAGGAAAACAAATATGAGAGGAAGACGGGGGCTTCTCGCCTCCATGTTGCGAGGGGGGTTGGATGAACATGACCCCATGGTATTGCCGCTGGATGAACAGGACCCCGATCGATCGAGCCAGTTGGGTGTGGATGAACAGGACCCCGTGGAGGGATGGATGAACAGGACCCCATGGAGGGAAGGTTGAACAGTAGCCGGTGAAGGGCTGGTTGAATAGTAGCCGGTGGAGGGATGGATGAACAGTAGCCCATGGAGGGGTTGTTGAACAGGACCCCGTGGAGAGGGCTGGTTGAACTGTAGCCGATGGAGGAGCAGTGGAGGCTGGATGAACAGGAGCCCATGGATGAACAGTCGCAGGTGGAGGCTAGAGGAGGTCGACGGTGGATGAACAGTAGCCCGTGGAGGCTAGAGGAGGTCGACGGTGGAGATGAAAAGTATCCCGTGGAGTCCCGTTTGCGGTACACCACACCCCTCCTGATGAACATGACCCCCGTTTCGACCATAGCGCTCCAACACAAGTTCGTTTCCTCCGTTTTGCGGTACGCCACACCCCTCCCGATCAACAGGACCCTGTTTCGACTCTAGGAGGTCCAAAAGAAGTCTGTTTCCTCCAATTTGTGATACGCCAGACCCCCCCTGATGAATAGGATCCCGTTTCAACCGTGGCCAGTCGAACACAAGGCCGTTTCCTCGGTTATGTGGTACGCCAGGCTTCGTTTCCATCGGCTATTATGTCCAAGCTGGTTGGCTCCGAATGAACAACATGTGTTCCATTGCCTCCCGGTGAACATGACGCATTCCGTTGCCTCCCCATGAACACGACGACGATGCAGTTTCTTTGTTCCGACCCAGCCATGTACACGAGCCCTAGCCGTACGTATGCGCGAGTAGGTGTTCGAGACCCCGCCCGTATGTACGTACGTGGTCGTATTTACTTTCTTGCAACCTAGCCGATGTACGAACGTGTACATGCTACGTGCGCGCCTCTACTACGACACGTGCGCGCCTCTACTATGAAACATGCACGCCTCTACATTGACCAGTATGTGCGTACACGTTTGCGACCAGAATGACAATGCTACATACGCTTCGACCAGGTGGGTCCCGACTGTCAGGCACTTCCTTGCATGCGAGATGTAGCTAGTGGGCCCCAGCAGTCAGGGGGGAAATTGTTTTTTGCCCGTAATACGGGCGCACTTCCTTGCGTGCAAAGATGTAGCTGGTGGGTCCCAGCAGTCAGGGGGAAACGTTTTTTTTTGAAAAATATGGTGGCCCGTCCAATGGGTCCCTGCTGTTAGGTGGAGGAATCATTATTTTGCGCGTAATAAGGAGGCACTTCCTTGTTGCTGCCGTGGACCCAAATGTCAGCCTCTCCAAGTACAGTACTCTTCCGATGGAAGTCGTTCCTTGACCATGTTGACCACACCGCACCGAGAGCACCAGGGCGGTGGACGACAGCGAGGCCTAGGAAGGGGATGCCACCGAGCTAGGGAAGACGCGACAGTGGAAGCCCACGCAGAGAGGAGTATGAGGGTTCACTGGTTCGGCTGCGGTGTGAGGCTGCCATTGCCGCAGAATAACAGGGGGTGCGGGTGAGTGGATGGCCTGGCCAGCGGTGGGAGTAGTAGGGGGTAGTGAAGCCTCCGCGGCATCACAGCCGGCCATGGGAGGCAGGAGCACGCGACACGACTGTCACTTTTTTGGGCGGCTAGAGCAAGAAGACCAGATGTTGAAGAAGCACTATGGCCGTTGGATGGACATCATACGGTCACTGGAACTAGAATCGTTCATATTGACTAAATTGACAAAGCCCTCCGTCCCCGTCAACTTAGTAGGCCCACAAGTCAGCCTCCCACTATGGTGGGTCCCAGCTAGCAGGGGGTATTCATTTTTTTTGTGTAACAAGGAGGCACTTTCTTGCGTGCGAAGATATAGTTGGTGGGTCCGACCTGTCAGTGGGGGGAACGTTTTTTCATGAAATACAAAGGCCCTTCTAGTGGTTCCTAGCTATCAGGTGGATGAATCATTATTTTGCGCGTAATAAGGAGGCATTTCCTTGCGTGCGGCCGTGGACCTAGCTGTCAGCCTCTCCACGTACAGTCCACTTCCGATGGATGTCGTTCATTGACAATGTTGACCACGCCGCGCCGAGAGCACCGGGGTGGTGGATGACGGCGAGGCCTAGGAAGGGAACGACACAGAGCCAGGGAAGACTCGGCAGTTTTTTCCCACGCGGAGGGGAGTACGAGGGTTTATTGGTTCATCTATCATCGCCGGAGAATAACAATAGGTGTGGGTGAGTAGAGGGATGGCTAGGCCAGCAATGGGAGTATGGTGGGGTAGTGTGGCCTGCGCGACAGCATAGCCGGCCGCGGGAGGAGGGAGCAGGCAGTCCCGCCGGCGCTTGATTGAGCGGCTGGAGCAGGAAGAGCAGAGATTGAAGAAGCAGGACGGCCGATGGATGGACATCCAATAGTCACTGCTCTCGTGTGTTGACTAAGTTAACACGGCGCTGCGTGTGCGTCAACCTTTTTTTAGGAAAGCATACGCGTCAACCTGTAGTAGGCGCACAAGTCAGCCTCAAATCCGTGGAAAACATCATACAACCCATCTGCCATTATTTTCAATAATTTACAACCCATTTGCTAATTCTTAAGAATTTTTTTGGAGCCCATCTTTTTTTAGCATTACACCCCATATTGTGGCCACGGTTAAAAATTATACGAAATTTTGCATATTTTGGTGCGATCAACTGTTTTTAATCCCGAAATATCGAGTCACATTGAAACTATTTTGAAAAAATAATTTATATAAATATAAAATCCAAATTATTTTCCACGCATAAAAATTGATGGAATTTAAAATGTTGTAATGAAAAGAAAAATTTAAACTAATTCCCAGTTTGATGTGTTTTAAAAATGTACATCACATTTTTGGGCAAACCGAATGAAACCCTCCTCGTCTTGAATGATTTGCAGCCTAGCAGGGCTGATAAAGCAAGTAGGCCTCGTATGGGTATTTCTTTTAAAAAATAGAACTGGGCTAGCCATTTTCAGCAAGAAAAAACACAACTGGGCTCATGATGTGGTAAACATAAATAAAACCCTGGCTAGAAGGGCCACAACCCCATTGTTACCCTGATCCGTCGCTAAAACTAGTATAAATAACAACTGCTTGTTCCTAAAAAACACTGGGTGACCTCCTGGGTCCCTAGTGTCAGCCGCTCGTAGTGTAATTCTCTCATTTATTGACTACGTTGACAATGGCGTGAGCCCTAGATGTCTAACCATTAGGAGGAACCATTGTTTTGGGCTCGTAATAATGAGGCACTTGCTTGCGTACTGCCATGACGCTGGTGGGTCCCTACTGTCATCCTCTCCACGTACAGTCATCTCCTTGTTCCTCTTGGTTGTTGACGGTGTTGAAACCGCAAGAGGGCGGGCACCGCACACGGCGAGCAAACTAAGGCGAAGAACGATGGCGAGGCCTCGGACAGAACAAACAGGAGCCGTGGAAGATGCGCCGGTCTAGTCGCATGCGGAGGGGAGTACGAGGGTTGACTGGTTCAGGTGCGGGTGCGTGTTGGGGCTGACATCGCCGGAGAATAATAGGAGTGTGGGGGAATAGAGGGAGGGACTGGCCAATGATGGAGGGTACGATAGGCCGGCGAAGGTGCAACCATCCATGGGAGGCAAGAGCAGGCGGAGCCGATGGGGTGGTTCGGTTTGGGCAGCTGGAGGAAGAAGACAAGAGATAGAAGATACATGATAGATGTTGGATGTCAATCCAACGCTGGTAGGCAGAATCGTTTGTTGACTGGCTAGTAAGTCGACACCACCTTGGATAGGCTATTTCCTCCTGGGTCCCAAATGTCAGAATCCAAATCTGTCACGGTCATGCAGCCTTTCCCATGAAAATTTACACACCATTTGATGTGCTAGTTTGAAATAAGTTTGTGGGTGCTGGTGGGGGCTAATCACTTGGCTTCTATAATGCACAGTGAGCTCAAGCAGCCCGTGAGAGTGATGTTAGTGGTTGGGATTTGTTACAATATTTCACTCTAAATTAAACGAATGACAAGCCATTTGCCTTGTTTCGAAGGAAATATGACAGTCACAACCGAGTTGAAAAGGGCAAGAACATCTAACTCCATCTTACAAACTATACAAAAGCACGAGGGTCAATTGTTCATCAGGCTTAGACAAAACCCAGGTTGAAAATGGCTACAACATCTAACTCCAGCACTGTTTTCGGCAGTCACAGTCAAATGGATCGGTCAGGTCCATAAAATGAACATCCTGGGTCATAAAATTTACTGGATTATGACCACAATATGTTGTAAATAGAAGCCCGACACATTTAGAAGCTCTTTTGCCCACCTGAAACTCCTTTTTTTGCTCTTCGACATACCCATCTGTCAAAACCATGCTGCTGATAAACTTAAGCCTGATGGACAATAGTAACCTCGCATTCAGCAGGAAGAATGTGACAAATCTAGTGTTTGCACGGTTGGCTACATATCGTTCTAGCGTTATTGTCTTCAATCAAATGTCCTGAGAAGTCAGAAAATCCCGGTGCTTATGAATCCACCGATTGGCTATAACTTTCTTACCCTGTCCTGTTGCCTAAATAGACATGAAGATTGAAAACAGTTAAGGTCTAAAAAAAGAGTGTCGAAAGAGCAATAGCTGAATGGTTAATTCTAGTACACTATATGCGGGCTTCCAATGTGCGTGAAATTATCACCTTTATATACAACTTCTCCAGACATGGAAAGCATTGCAGCAAGCCAATAATCTTGTTCAGATCAAAAACTATTCATTTGGATATATAAGATCTTGACAGAATCCAGCACCATTGATAGGCCATCTATGGAGAAACTCTTCATTGAGCATAGAACATAACATTAGTACGAAATGTGTACTCCAAGATGATATATAACTTATGTGCAGAAATTTAAAATGCAGCTTATGGTTACAAATGTAGATGATAATATAAAGTACCTGAAGAAATGTGGAGCCCAACACCATATTGAAATGAGCACAGAGATCATGTATTACACCCAAGGTCTCTAGTTTAGGCACAGAGAGGACGATTATTTGCGATGGTGAATAACTAGAATCAAGGATCAACCTTTGAAGTGAAGGGGCATCTTGGATGATGAGCTGCCTTCCATCAAAAGAAATTCCAATTCTTACAAGGTTAGGCGACTTTATTTGGAGACAACTGATTCTAACCATGAAAACAAGAACCAAGCACTCTAGGGCAGGGCAACTAGAGTGGATGATGCTGTGCAATGAGGCCCCCGATATACGAACCCTCACAAGTGAAAGTTTCTTGAGAAATGGGAGTCGAAGGTTTAGTACCAGATTGTCTTGTAGATAGCACAACACAAAGGTGGCGGTGTGGAGAGAGAGGAGGAAAACCGCGAGATGGACATCGGTGCTGAGGGCACAAGTACATAGCATTCGGTATCTGGTAGGTGATTTCCAGGGGAATAGTACAACTCAAGCAGCTGTAGTTCTGTGAATTCAGGGGATTTCAGCCAGGCATCCACCGTGCAGGGCATGGTATGCTTGCTCAGGTAGCATGATGGGATGCAGAGGCTTTGAACAGAGCCCTGGTGGGAGGAGATGATGGCTCTTGGGATTTCAAAATCATTGAAGAGAGATAGCTGGTGACAGTCGAGATTAAGGGGCACGGTGCACCATAGAGGGCGCCACCGAATTGAGAGGACTTGGGTGCGGCAGCAATCCTTCATGGGTAGAAGCGAGCTGATCTCCCCAAGGATGGCGTCCGGGAGATCGTTGATGCGGTCCACCCGAGATTCTACGGGTTCCTGGATCCGGTGGGGGCGGGGTTGCCGCTTCTCCCTGCGCTGCTAGGTGCGGGATCTACAATAGGCGTCGCTGCTGGTGGGAGCCTCATATTCTTGGCACTGGGGTCAGCCGACTCCATTTTCCTCGAGGGTGTCGCATCGTGCTCACGAATTTGAGCAGAGTAACGAATGACGAGCCTAGTTATAGTGCAAGTGAAGAAGAAGGGGAGCTAGGGTTTTCCTATAGTAGTGAGGAAGAAGGGGAGCTAGGGTTCTCCGTAGGAGTGAGGTGAAGAATTTGGGGGTAAGAGTGGAGTGAGCTGACGTGAGGTGGGTGGGAGTGAGGAGGAATAAGAGCACCCATGTTTTTTGGGGGGAAGTGTGCTGGGTGTGGGTAGCGCCTCTCATTCAGTAAATATATGGGCTTTTGAATTGATTTTATTATTTACTAGGGTGGATGGGCTATTTTGTCTTGGGCCCAAAGAAACAATTACTACTAGTATAGTGGAGACACTCTACAGCTACCCAGAAAAACAATTACTACAAGTACAGTGCATACTATACCGCTTTTGGCTCCTCCTAGGTCATTGAAATGTCTCCCTCTACTGAATGCCATTATACTTTTTTTCACCGACATGCGGGCCATGCAACGTGCGGGCCCAAATGCCATCTGTTGAAAATATGCCCTAGAGGCAATAATAAAAGGGTTATTATTATATTTCCTTATTCATGATAATTGTCTTTTATTCATGCTATAACTGTATTATCAGGAAATCGTAATACACGTGTGAATACATAGACCATAACATGTCCCTAGTGAGCCTCTAGTTGACTAGCTCGTTGGTCAACAGATAGTCATGGTTTCCTGACTATGGACATTAGATGTCATTGACAACGGGATCACATCATTAGGAGAATGATGTGATGGACAAGACCCAATCCTAAGCATAGCACAAGATCGTGTAGTTCGTTTTGCTAGAGGTTTTTCAATGTGAAGTATCTCTTCCTTAGACCATGAGATCGTGTAACTCCCGGATACCGTAAGAGTGCTTTGGGTGTACCAAACGTCACAACATAACTGGGTGATATAAAGGTGCACTACAGGTATCTCCGAAAGTGTCTGTTGGGTTGACACGGATCGAGACTGGGATTTCTCACTCCGTATGACGGAGAGGCATCTCTGGGCCCACTCGGTAATGCATCATCATAATGAGGTCAAAGTGACCAAGTGTTTGGTCACGGGATCATGCATTACGGTACGATTAAAGTGACTTGCCGGTAATGGGACTGAACGAGGTATTGGGATACCGACGGTCGAGTCTCGGGCAAGTAATGTACCGATTGACAAAGGGAATTGTATACGGGGTTGTTTGAATCCTCGACATCGTGGTTCATCCGATGAGATCATCGAGGAGCATGTGGGAACCAACATGGGTATCCAGATCCTGCTGTTGGTTATTGCCCGAGAGTCGTCTCGGTCATGTCTACGTGTCTCCCGAACCCGTAGGGTCTACACACTTAAGGTTCGGTGACGCTAGGGTTGTATGAATATGAGTATGTAGCATACCGAATGTTGTTCAGAGTCCCGGATGAGACCCCGGACGTCACGAGGAGTTCCAGAATGGTCCGGAGGTAAAGAAAACTATATAGGAAGTGGTATTTCGGCCATCGAGAAAGTTTCGGGGTCACCCGGTATTGTACCGGGACCACCGGAAGGGTCTCGGGGGTCCACCGGGTGGGGCCACCCATCCCGGAGGGCCCCAAGGGCCGAAGTGGGGAGGGGAACCAGCCCTTAGTGGGCTGGTGCGCCCCCCTAGGCCCACCCCTGCGCCTAGGGTTGAAACTCTAGGGTGGGGGGGGGGGCGCCCCACTTGGTTTGGGGGGGTACTCCACCCCCCTTGGCCGCCGCCCCCTTGGGAGATTAGATCTCCCAGGGCCGGCGCCCCCCCCCTGGGGGCCTATATAAAGGGAGGGGGGGAGGGGGGCAGCCGTACCCTGAAGTCCTGGCGCCCCCTCCCCCTGCTACACCTCTTCCTCCTCCGTCACATGCTTGGCGAAGCCTTGCCGGAGTGCTGCTGTTCCACCACCACCACGCCGTTGTGCTGCTGCTGGAGCCATAATCATCAACCTCTCCTTCCCCCTTGCTGGATCAAGACGGAGGAGACGTTACACTGACCGTACGTGTGTTGAACGCGGAGGTGCCATCCGTTCGGCGCTAGGATCTCCAATGATAGGATCACGACGAGAACGACTACTTCAACCCCGTTCTTTTGAACGCTTCTGCGCGATCTACAAAGTGGTATGTAGATGCAATCTCTCTCCCATGACTCGTTGCTCAGATGAACTCATAGATGGATCTTGGTGAAACCGTAGGAAATTTTTTAATTTTCTGCAACGTTCCCCAACAGTGGCATCATGAGCTAGGTCTATGCGTAGTTCTCTATTGCACGAGTAGAACACAATTTTGTTGTGGGCATAGATCTTATCAACTTGCTTGCCGCTACTAGTCTTATCTTGCTTCAGTGGTATTGTGGGATGAAGCGGCCCGGACCAACCTTACACGTACGCTTACGTGAGACCGGTTCCACCGACTGACATGCACTAGTTGCATAAGGTGGCTGGCGGGTGTCTGTCTCTCCCACTTTAGTTGGAGCGGATTCGTTGAAAAGGGTCCTTATGAAGGGTAAATAGAAGTTGACAAGATCATGTTGTGGTTATTCGTAGGTAAGAAAACGTTCTTGCTAGAACCCAATTGCAGCCACGTAAAAGATGCAACAACAATTAGAGGACGTCTAACTTGTTTTTGCAGCAATTGTCATGTGATGTGATATGGCCAGAAGTTGTGATGAATGATGAATGATATATTGTGATGTATGAGAACATGTTCTTGTAATAGGAATCACGACTTGCATGTCGATGAGTATGACAACCAGCAGGAGCCATAGGAGTTGTCTTTATTTTTTGTATGACCTGCTGTCATTGAAGAACGCCATGTAAATTACTTTACTTTATTGCTAAACGCGTTAGCCATAGAAGTAGAAGTAGTCGTTGGCGTGACAACTTCATGAAGACACAATGATGGAGATCATGATGATGGAGATCATGGTGTCATGCCGGTGACGAAGATGATCATGGAGCCCCGAAGATGGAGATCGAAGGAGCTATATGATATTGGCCATATCATGTCACTACTATATAATTGCATGTGATGTTTATTATGTTTTATGCATCTTGTTTACTTAGAACGACGGTAGTAAATAAGATGATCCCTTATAATAATTTCAAGAAAATGTTCCCCCTAACTGTGCACCATTGCTAAAGTTCGTCGTTTCGAAGCACCACGTGATGATCGGGTGTGATAGATCCTTACGTTCACATACAACGGGTGTAAGACAGATTTACACATGCAGAACACTTAGGGTTAACTTGACGAGCCTAGCATGTACAGACATGGCCTCGGAACACAAGAGACCGAAAGGTCGAACATGAGTCGTATAGAAGATACGATCAACATGGAGATGTTCACCGATGATGACTAGTCCGTCTCACGTGATGATCGGACACGGCCTAGTCGACTCGGATCGTGTAACACTTAGATGACTAGAGGGATGTCTAATCTGAGTGGGAGTTCATTAAATAATTTGATTAGATGAACTTAATTATCATGAACTTAGTCTAAAACTTTTGCAAAATATGTCTTGTAGATCAAATGGCCAACGCTCATGTCAACATGAACTTCAACGCATTCCTAGAGAAAACCAAGCTGAAAGATGATGGCAGCAACTATTTGGACTGGGTCCGGAACCCGAGGATCATCCTCATAGCAGCCAGGAAACAATATGTCCTAGAAGGACCGCTAGGTGATGCACCCGTCCTAGAGAACCAAGACATTATGAATGCTTGGCAGTCTCGCGCTGATGATTACTCCCTCGTTCAGTGTGGCATGCTTTACAGCTTAGAACCGGTGCTCCAAAAGCGTTTTTAGCAACACGGAGCATATGAGATGTTCGAGGAGCTGAAACTAGTTTTCCAAGCTCATGCCCGGGTCGAGAGATATGAAGTCTCCGACAAGTTCTATAGTTGTAAGATGGAGGAAAATAGTTCTGTCAGTGAGCACATACTCAAAATGTCTGGGTTGCACAACCGCCTGTCCCAGCTGGACATTAACCTCCCGGATGAGGCGGTCATTGACAGAATCCTTCAGTCGCTCCCACCAAGCTACAAGAGCTTTGTGATGAACTACAATATGCAGGGGATGGTAAAGACCATTCCTGAAGTATTTTCAATGCTGAAGTCAGCAGAGGTTGAAATCAAGAAAGAACATCAAGTGTTGATGGTCAATAAGACCACTAAGTTCAAGAAGGGCAAGGGTAAGAAGAACTTCAAGAAGGACGACAAAGATGTTGCCGCGCCCGGTAAGCCAGTTACCGGGAAGAAGTCAAAGAATGGACCCAAGCCTGAAACTGAGTGCTTTTATTGCAAGGGGAAGGGTCACTAGAAGCGGAACTGCCCCAAATACTTAGCGGATAAGAAGGCCGGCAACACTAAAGGCATATTTGATATACATGTAATTGATGTGTACCTCACCAGTACTCGTAGTAACTCCTGGGTATTTGATACCGGTGCCATTGCTCACATTTGTAACTCACAACAGGAGCTGCGGAATAAGCGGAGACTGGCGAAGGACGAGGTGACGATGCGCGTCGGGAATGGTTCCAAGGTCGATGTGATCGCCGTCGGCATGCTACCTCTACATTTACCTACGGGATTAGTTTTAAACCTCAATAATTGTTATTTAGTGCCAAGTTTGAGCATGAACATTGTATCTGGATCTCGTTTAATACGAGATGGCTACTCATTTAAATCCGAGAATAATGGTTGTTCTATTTATATGAGAGATATGTTTTATGGTCATGCCCCAATGGTCATTGGTTTATTCTTAATGAATCTCGAACGTAATGTTACACATATTCATAGCGTGAATACCAAAAGATGTAAAGTTGATAACGATAGTCCCACATACTTGTGGCACTGCCGCCTTGGTCACATTGGTGTCAAGCGCATGAAGAAGCTCCATGCTGATGGACTTTTAGAGTCTCTCGATTATGAATCATTTGACACATGCGAACCATGCCTCATGGGCAAAATGACCAAGACCCCGTTCTCCGGAACAATGGAGCGAGCAACCAACTTGTTGGAAATCATACATACCGATGTGTGCGGTCCAATGAGCGTTGAGGCTCGCGGAGGATATCGTTATGTTCTCACTCTCACTGATGACTTGAGTAGATATGGGTATGTCTACTTGATGAAACACAAGTCTGAGAGCTTTGAAAAGTTCAAGGAATTTCAGAATGAAGTACAGAATCAACGTGACCGAAAGATAAAATTCTTACGATCGAATCATGGAGGAGAATATTGAAGTCACGAATTTGGTACACACTTAAGAAAATGTGGAATCGTTTCACAACTCACGCCGCCCGGAACACCTCAGCGTAACGGTGTGTCCGAACGTCGTAATCGCACTCTATTGGATATGGTGCGATCTATGATGTCTCTTACCGATTTACCGCTATCATTTTGGGGATACGCTCTAGAGACAGCTACATTCACTTTAAATAGGGCACCGTCTAAATCCGTTGAGACGACACCGTATGAATTATGGTTTGGGAAGAAACCTAAGCTATCATTTCTAAAAGTTTGGGGATGCGATGCTTATGTCAAGAAACTTCAACCTGAAAAGCTCGAACCCAAGTCGGAAAAATGCGTCTTCATAGGATACCCTAAAGAAACCATTGGGTATACCTTCTACTTAAGATCTGAAGGCAAGATCTTTGTTGCCAAGAACGGATCCTTTCTGGAAAAAGAGTTTCTCTCGAAAGAAGTAAGTGGGAGGAAAGTAGAACTCGATGAAGTACTACCTCTTGAACGGGATAGTAGTGCAGCTCAGGAAAATGTTCCTGTGATGCCTACACCAACTGAAGAGGAAAACAATGATGATGATCAACGTACTTCGGATCAAGTTGCTACCGAACTTCGTAGGTCCACAAGGACACGTTCCGCACCAGAGTGGTACGACAACCCTGTCCTGGAAATCATGTTGTTGGACAACGGTGAACCTTCGAACTATGAAGAAGCAATGGCGGGCCCAGATTCCAACAAATGGCTAGAAGCCATGAACTCCGAGATAGAATCCATGTATGAAAACAAAGTATGGACTTTGACTGACTTGCCCGATGATCGGCGAGCGATAGAAAACAAATGGATCTTTAAGAAGAAGACGGACGCGGATGGTAATGTCACCATCTATAAAGCTCGACTTGTCACTAAGGGTTATCGGCAAGTTCAAGGGATTGACTACGATGAGACTTTCTCTCCCGTAGCAAAGCTTAAGTCCGTCTGAATCATGTTAGCAATTGCCGCATACTATGATTATGAGATATGGCAGATGGACGTCAAAACGGCATTCCTTAACGGGCATCTTAAGGAAGAACTGTATATGATGCAGCCGGAGGGTTTTGTCGATCCTAAGAATGCTAACAAAGTATGCAAGCTCCAGCGATCCATTTATGGGCTGGTGCAAGCATCTCGGAGTTGGAACATTCGCTTTGATGAGATGATCAAAGCGTTTGGGTTTATGCAGACTTATGGAGAAGCCTACGTTTACAAGAAAGTGAGTGGGAGCTCTGTAGCATTTCTCATATTATATGTAGATGACATACTTTTGATGGGAAATGATATAGAATTCTTGGATAGCATTAAGGCCTACTTGAATAAGTGTTTTTCAATGAAGGACCTTGGAGAAGCTGCTTATATATTAGGCATCAAGATCTATAGGGATAGATCGAGACGCCTCATAGGTCTTTCACAAAGCACATACCTTGATAAGATTTTGAAGAAGTTCAAAATGGATCAGTCCAAGAAAGGGTTCTTGCCTGTACTGCAAGGTGTGAGATTGAGCTCGCTCAATGCCCGACCATGGAAAAAGATAAAGAAGAGATGAGCGTCATCCCCTATGCCTCAGCCATAGGATCTATTATGTATGCCATGCTGTGTACCAGACCTGATGTAAACCTTGCCGTAAGTTTGGTAGGAAGGTACCAAAGTAATCCCGGCAAGGAACACTGGACAGCGGTCAAGAATATCCTAAAGTACCTGAAAAGGACGAAGGACATGTTTCTCGTTTATGGAGGTGACGAAGAGCTCGTCGTAAAGGGTTACATCGATGCTAGCTTCGACACAGATCTGGATGACTCTAAGTCACAAACCGGATACGTGTATATGTTGAATGGTGGAGCAGTAAGCTGGTGCAGCTGCAAGCAAAGCGTCGTGGCGGGATCTACATGTGAAGCGGAGTACATGGCAGCCTCGGAGGCAGCGCATGAAGCAATATGGGTGAAGGAGTTCATCACCGACCTAGGAGTCATACCCAATGCGTCGGGGCCGATCAAACTCTTCTGTGACAACACTGGAGGTATTGCCCTTGCCAAGGAGCCCAGGTTTCACAAGAAGACCAGGCACATCAAGCGTCGCTTCAACTCCATCTGTGAAAATGTTCAAGATGGAGACATAGATATTTGCAAAGTACATACGGATCTGAATGTCGCAGATCCGTTGACTAAACCTCTCTCACGAGCAAAACATGATCAACACCAGAACTCTATGGGTGTTCGATTCATCACAATGTAACTGGATTATTGACTCTAGTGCAAGTGGGAGACTGTTGAAAATATTCCCTAGAGGCAATAATAAAAGGGTTATTATTATATTTCCTTATTCATGATAATTGTCTTTTATTCATGCTATAACTGTATTATCCGGAAATCGTAATACACGTGTGAATACATAGACCATAACATGTCCCTAGTGAGCCTCTAGTTGACTAGCTCGTTGGTCAACAGATAGTCATGGTTTCCTGACTATGGACATTAGATGTCATTGACAACGGGATCACATCATTAGGAGAATGATGTGATGGACAAGACCCAATCCTAAGCATAGCACAAGATCGTGTAGTTCGTTTTGCTAGAGGTTTTTCAATGTGAAGTATCTCTTCCTTAGACCATGAGATCGTGTAACTCCCGGATACCGTAAGAGTGCTTTGGGTGTACCAAACGTCACAATGTAACTGGGTGACTATAAAGGTGCACTACACGTATCTCCGAAAGTGTTTGTTGGGTTGACATGGATCGAGACTGGGATTTGTCACTCCGTATGACGGAGAGGTATCTCTAGGCCCACTCGGTAATGCATCATCATAATGAGCTCAAAGTGACCAAGTGTTTGGTCACGGGATCATGCATTACGGTACGAGTAAAGTGACTTGCCGTTAACGGGACTGAACGAGGTATTGGGATACCGACGATCGAGTCTCGGGCAAGTAACGTACCGATTGACAAAGGGAATTGTATACGGGGTTGTTCGAATCCTCGACATCGTGGTTCATCCGATGAGATCATCGAGGAGCATGTGGGAACCAAGATGGGTATCCAAATCCCGCTGTTGGTTATTGCCCGAGAGCTGTCTCGGTCATGTCTACGTGTCTCCCGAACCCGTAGGGTCTACACACTTAAGGTTCGGTGACGCTAGGGTTGTATGAATATGAGTATGCAGCATACTGAATGTTGTTCGGAGTCCCGGATGAGATCCCGGACGTCACGAGGAGTTCCGGAATGGTCCGGAGGTAAAGAAAACTATATAGGAAGTGGTATTTCGGCCATCGGGAAAGTTTCGGGGTCACCCGGTATTGTACCGGGACCACCGGAAGGGTCTCGGGGGTCCACCGGCTGGGGCCACCCATCCCGGAGGGCCCCAAGGGCTGAAGTGGGGAGGGGAACCATCCCTTAGTGGGCTGGTGCGCCCCCCTAGGCCCACCCCTGCGCCTAGGGTTGAAACCCTAGGGTGTGGGGGGGGGGGCGCCCCACTTGGCTTGGGGGGTACTCCACCCCCCTTGGCCGCCGCCCCCTTGGGAGATTAGATCTCCCAGGGACGCCCCCCCCGGGGGCCTATATAAAGGGAGAGGGGGAGGGGGGCAGCCGTACCCTGAAGTCCTGGCGCCCCCTCCCCCTGCTACACCTCTTCCTCCTCCGTCACGTGCTTGGCGAAGCCCTGCCGGAGTGCTGCTGTTCCACCACCACCACGCCGTTGTGCTGCTGCTGGAGCCATCATCATCAACCTCTCCTTCCCCCTTGCTAGATCAAGACGGAGGAGACGTTACGCTGACCATACGTGTGTTGAACGCAGAGGTGCCATCCGTTCGGCGCTAGGATCTCCGGTGATAGGATCACGACGAGAACGACTACTTCAACCCCGTTCTTTTGAACGCTTCCGCGCGATCTACAAAGTGGTATGTAGATGCAATCTCTCTCCCATGACTCGTTGCTTAGATGAACTCATAGATGGATCTTGGTGAAACTGTAGGAAATTTTTTAATTTTCTGCAACGTTCCCCATCCACCAAATTAGAAGGCGGTATGCAAGCGAAGAGTCACCCCGGTCGTAGCGCAGAAGTAACAAGCCGTCGTATCACAAAACACCACCTCCCCGCAGTCTAAGTTTGATGGACGAAGCAACCATCATTTCACTCTTCTCTGAATCCCGTTATCCCTCACCGTCTTCAAGAAAGGCAACACTCGCATCTGCCACTGTTCTTCTCTCCCAACAAAGGGAAGGTAAGCGGATCCGTGATGTTGGTATATTTTTGTTCAGAGATGAAAAAAGAACTTTTGCAAAGCAGTAACTGATCCTCACTCTCTTTTTTGTTTCATTGTCATTGCAATTGTGTTTTCCTTTCAGTGGTCTCCTAGTATTTGTCAGTTTCATGATGGACCAAGGAGAACCAGGCAAAGATCTGCTGATATTGGAGTAGACGCGGGAGGTTGATCCCCACGAGACAGAGAGCTCCAAGAAGATGGAGGTAGCCACCGAGCCAACCCCAGATATGCTCACTGCCACTACTGAGATGGTCAATGCCCCGTTTGAGGTTATAGCCCCCATGGCACTATAGGAGCAGTTTTCCCCCTTCGACGATGTGTCCCCCCCCCCCCGCTGAGCTTCCCAAGGTGATTTTCTTCTTTGCCAATCTCGATTGTGGTTTTTCATCTAATTATGTGGTGATGAATAATGCAAAATTTTATTAGCTCCGATGCCATGCTATACACAGTGGTTTAAATAACTTGTGTTTCTTATACTGGAAAGTAATTCAGAATTTGTTTCTGTTTCAATTAGAGCCCTGATGCAGACAAGGATTGTGTGGTTGTACATGTCACTCGCTATGAGGCGGATGACCTGAATATACGCACTGGGAAAATAGAGTTCTTAGGCTGTTGGATCCAGGAAGCCATTTGCGCTTATACCAATGTCGAGTTGTATTCCAGCCTCACTGTTGTCAGGCATGTTGTCCAGGGTGTACTGAAGCACAGGAAGTTCAAAGCTACTCCTTCATTTGTGAGGCATACTGTTGTTGTCAAGCTTACGCAGGAAGATGACGTGGCATGCCTCCACAAACAAGTTTATGAGGGGCAAGGCCACAAGGTTGTCTTCATGAAGGTTCACAGGATTGAGCTGCTGCCGGACGTCCTCGATGATGTTAATGGCAAGGTCCGTCTTGTCTCCATCCCAAATTAAATCGAGGCATGAAATAGTTTCCCCAGCTAGTGCTTAATAGTTGTTTGGATTGTGTCTAATTATCCGGACCTTGCCTGTTATCGAGCCCTCTGGGGCTAGTACTCTGTTTGAATCCGTCAATGGGAACTGCTGCTACTTTTGTGTGCCCGTGAATCATGTGAGAACCATCATAATTGTTGCCGAAATAGATGCGTCCTCACTAGTTTTTTCATGAATATGGCATGGTAAGACATAAGTTGTCACGGTTTATCATACGAGTAGTGTGTGTTTGATGAAATAGTGTACTTGTTTGAGAACTGTGTGCCGACGTATACATAAGTACTTGTAAACACTATTGGTGCTACCCCACTTGTAAGCAGTTGTGCAAAACACGACACATTGGCTCAGCTCACTTCAACACTAGGCTATCGACCAGCTAACAATCAACAATCTGTTGTCTGACATATAAGACCCTATATATCTTGTTATAGTGGTCCATGCAGTTAACTGAGGCCACAATGTAAATTCCAAACGTTCACATGCTAGTCCAGCATTCATGTGGAACACTCACATTAAACTTGGCTTCATAAAAAACTTGAAAAGCATAAGTTAAGAAATTTTATACATCTCAATGATTCATAGAACATAACAAACATATACTAGTTCACAACAAAAGACAAAGTTGTGAGAAGGTTTACAAATCAGGAAAAAACAAGCAAGGCTTCTTTGAGCAAAGGGCCTCCCGACAGGCTTAAATTTCCTGGAGTTCACTCTGGTTTTTTCTTGTTGCCACCATCCAGGGTTAGGTTCTCTCATTCCAGAATAACCAATTATAATTGAGTTCTTAGCTAGAATGCTGAACTGAACCATGCAGTGTACTGACCAGCTGAAATTCTTGTGCATTCCACTAAATTTAAGCACCGCTATTTGCAGAAATAAGTAGACCACAATGCCTCTTGTCTGCGTACCTGTCCCAAAAACCGCCGTGCATCCGTGCCAGCTAGTCCTTGGTCCATGGATGAACTGGTAGAAAGTGCATTCCGGACTAGGATGCAGTTGTTTTCGCTCATCCCTGCACTGCAATCAGGAAGTAAAATGTACGAATCAGCTTCTTTTAGATTGCATTGGTCATTATACCTAGTTACTACCAATGTAGGAATACCTGGAACACTGGTGGTTAGAGGACGGCATCTAGGAATAGCCATCTCATTTTGTGCAATTGTACTAAAACTTAGGTGTGTACTTTTGATTGCGCAGATAGAAATGATATGGAGGCAGACATCCCTGTTTGCGCAAATACGAAATACGGTTATTTAAACAGTGACAGATATTTGCAGTGGTGTATGATTAATAGCAGCATCTATTGTGTTATAATTGGCACTAGATTGACAGTATGAAAGTGCCCTTACGTAAGTAGCATCACATCACATCAACACTGCCACTAGATTAACATGCAGAACAATAGCATTAGTATCACTGTCATGAGAGTAGCACATGGTCAGTAAATGTGCAATCAAATTTGTGCAGTTCCACTGGGATGAAGCAATGTTAGCGGTGTGACATTTAAGTGTAACTGCAAAAACACAATTCATGGGAAATAAAGCAAGACAGAAGCATTTCATAAAATGGTGGTGGCATTGCTTCAATTTATCAATGGCACTAGACCAATACTTATAGTGACATTAGGTGGCATTGCTTAATGCTTCATGTGATTTTACATTAACGGTAGCGATATGAGCATAGGGACAGCAGGGGCATAAAGTGGTGAGGTAGATGTGGTTGCCGAGAGTGGAAAACACTCAGGCAGCATGTCTGCATTTGTCCCATTTTTTATCTCCTCGGCGACATTTTCCTATGTGAGCACAGGAAATCTAGACCTGCTCATTCTCATTTGCGTTGTCCCCCAACACCCCTCACTTTCTTTCCTTTTTCAACCAAGAGACAGGTCCACTTCCCCCCACCCTTTGCCATCCACCATGCTTTCTTCGCCTATTCAACCAAGAGACCGGTTGGGTAGCCAGTATCTACTACTTTCCCCCGCTTCCTCTTAGAACCAAGTCCTAGATTCATGCTACAGCTTTCCCACTTTCTTCCGTGTTTGAACCAACTCTTAGAGTCGACTGTATGAACTAGCTTTACCTCTAATAATAGTAAAAGTCTAGATGGCTTTGGAATAGCCGACGGAAGTAGAAAAAGATCCACACGCAACCAAGTGGGCAGCTAGGGCAGTAGAGCAAGGCTGGTTTCGAAGGAATATATACCTGAGGGTCGTCCGCATGTGGCAAAGACGGCGTCGGGAGGCTGCATCTTGGCCACAATACTGGAGGGCGGAAGAAGGGGTCGGAGGCCCTCCCGAGCCGGTGTTCTCTCGGAGAGAACGACACGGCCATTGATCGGGACGCGTGGGCAACCATTGGTCTCCTCCCCCGCCGCCGACGACAGCGTGAATGATGCACCTACGCCCCTGCCCTGGTCGAGGTGGTCCGGCCGAATTTATGACCAGCCATGAGCAGAGAGAGAGAGAGAGTGTGGCCACCTATGTCTTGCTTAGATCTGGAGAGCATGAGAGAGTAAAAGAGAGGAACCCTAGTAAAGCAAGCGCTAAGGCTCCTTCTTATATATATATATATATATATATATATAGTGGAGTGATTTTGTTGTACCAGCTTTAAAAAATGCGCTCCTACGTGTACCCGCGAGTGGGTGACAGAGAAGTAGTGCGTGCGTGCACCGCTTCTCTTCGTGATAGTACAATATACTATGCCCAAAGAACGTTTGCCACAAGAGTAATAGTATAAGTGTGTGACGTGTGAGCTAAAATAAAATGTGCGCGACGTCTTTTGTTTTTTTAGGAGTTCTGAGGGTAGGGTGTGAAGAGCACATATGTGTGTGACGTCTACCTATAGATAGACGGTGGGTGCAAGAGGACTTGGGAGAGTCGTGACTCACGGGGGTGCGTGCGTGAGAGAGAGGGGCCACGTATCAAGGCAATGCATGTGTCCGTAAATCATTATCCGACAAACGTTCGCCACATGCCTTTTCCTCACGAACGCTGTAAGAACTGTTAGATTGGCATCCGACAGTGTAAGTTTTGCCATGTCATTTATTAGAACAGCCACTCCTCCTACACACAAATCTTCCACATGAGTGTTAGCAACTGTCGTATGCTCCTCCCTTCGTTCCAAAATGCAGTGCATATAGCTTTATTGAAAATTCGAACCTCGCAAACTTTTACCGAGTTTTGGTGTACCAAAATGCACATATAGAATACCCAGTATATATCATTTCATTCATCTTCGAGAGGTAACTATAAAGATGGGGGATGAGTCTACAAAAAGACCACCGTATCACCTGCAGCCATTTCAACCATCCTTTGGTGTGGAGGAATATCATAGGAACTCTATATGATATGATTTTTATAGATTTTTTCCTTTAGAGCCAATTGGTTCATAGGAATAGATTCATATACTCCACATTTCAAAGGAAATAAACATGGTATCATTTTTATAGATTTAGAGCCACTTGTTTCATATGAATGGATTCCTATACTCCCATAATTTCAAAGGAAAATAAACATTAGCATATATTCAATAGAAAAGTTCCTATGATGTGAACCAAATGACATCTCTTTTCTAATCCATCCTCATAGGAATTGAGATACATGTCATCTCTAGATTCAATAGAAAAGTTCATATGATGTGAACCAAATGACATCTCTTTTCCAATCCCTACTCATAGGAATTGCGATCTCCATGTCATCTCACTACTAGGGAAAAGCCTAGCAGCAGAGCGGGTTTAGGCCTATCAGTAGCGTGGGAAGGAGCGCTACTGATAAGGCGCTACAGCTAAACCTTAGCAATAGCACGCCTAGATCCACGCAACTGCTAAATTGACTTAGTAGTAGCGCTTCTTTAGAACCACACTACTGGTAATTAGTAGTAGCGCTTCTCCTTTCCCGCGCTACTACTATTATTTAATATTTTATTTCTTTTTTATTTCATGTTGTATTCATACACCTTTACACAAGTTTTCATACAACAGGAATTTAGAGATTGTTTTTACATCATAATGAGTTATTACATCACGGGGTGAAAGAACCGTGGACTAGTTTCAAGTGGATGTCCATCCACTTGAAACTAATCCGCGGTTCTTTCACCCAATGATATAATAATATCATCATCATCATCATCATATCATTAACAACTTATCATCATAATACATCATTGTCATATAACACCTCCTCAAGATCATCGTTTTCATCAATGACATCACATAGCAAATTGGTCACTAGTCGTAATCACAAGTACTCCTCATTATCAACTCTAACACATTACCACATAATAAACATATTGTACCTCATAGGACCTACTACATTCGATTAAGACCTACTACATTTTCTAAGGTAAAATAGCAAAAAACAAGATAGCCCCTGACTCTCCATTATGGAGAATGGAGATTAGCCTGTCTCCAATTCTCGCCTTTCGCTGAATGTTACTTCCAAGAACCTCCTTGCGAATGTCCATACATTTATTCCATTCTTTGATGATCATGTGTTCACCGGTTTTAGAAATCCGATATGCCCAGGTGAGCTCCCTAGATTTACCTGGCAGTATGTTCAGAACTGAGAGGCGACCATTCAGAGACATCAGATGAGGCACACAATCCATCGGGAGTTTTTGTTGAAAAACATAATAATAACTTCGTAGTTAGCAATGATGTACTAGTTTTAGAAGTACGCAAAAGATGCACGGATGTCGTAATAGTAAAAAATCTTACCAGGGTATCTCCAGAGAAGTTACCGTGGTTCAACACATGCACTAGTGGCACGTATTCACCATAATTTGGAGGAGTTCGATAATAGTTATTGTAATTCTCAAGAAGAGTACAAAATGCGATCAGATGATTTTTCTCCTTATACGTTAATTCGGTGCCATCGGTGTAGTGGGTTTTATCTACCATCTTCCGCACAGTCTTTGAAGAATCAAAATAAGCTATCAATGGAAATAAGCTATCAACTATTTTGAAATAAACAATATAAATTAGTTAATAACTATGTTTGAGAAACTCACATAGCGGTACAATCGGAAGCGTATCAACAAGGACCCAAATGTCCATATTGTCTTGCTCGATGTCAGGATCACCAAGATCCATGGTGACAATCATACCCTCATAAAAACCATACATTTTGCAAAGTGCTTCCCAATTTTGGCAACCAAAATGGGTTACGCTCTGAGCATTGCACAGATTTACTTCAAAATCCATATCATAATGGGTCCTTAGGTGTATTTTCTTTGTTTCAAAATTTTCATGGTCTTCAAAACCCATCCTCTCCAAGACATAGCGTCTTGCATGGCATGGGATAAGCTAGTCGAATTGTAAAATATGAAAATTAGACTTTGAAATAGTTGAAGTCATGCTTAATTACGAAAAAAACACTTGTCGTTGTTGCGTACCATTTCAACATCGAAGGTCTCCTCGAGCTTAATGTTGAAGCGCCGATCTTCGTCCAGCTCAACGAACCTATCACACATACCTCGATCGCCGTGGCACCAGCTGCACTCCCCCGGGAGACTGTCATCGTTCGAGTACGACATTTCCTATGTTCATAATTCAAAGATTAAACGTGTACATATTCTAGAACAAGTCATGCCAGAATTCACGAAAAAATCCGGCATGACCTTTGCTAAAAAAGGACACATCGAGCGCCTGAAATTTGCCGGAACGGAAATTAATCAACACTCCGGCAAAACATAGGCCACTCGGAGATGTAAACTGAACATGAACGACCACTTGGGCAACCACATATCCTATTTGAGCAACAACACAAGATATACAAGGATATTTGGCTGGTCTCACCTCGACGTCGGAGGGGGTCGGTGACTGGGACGGGGATGTCGGAGGGGGTCGATGACGGGGACGACGGTGGTCACCTGAAACCGTATAAGTTATCACTAATACATCCCGAATAATTGCTTAAACTAAAAAATAACAACAAATATGACATGTTCAACTAGTTTTGTTAATTCAACTAGTTCTTACTAAATATAAACTTACTACAAATAGAAAAAAAACTAGTTCTTTCTAAAAATAAAGTAGTTCAACTAGTTATATCAATTATCTTACTAAAAATACATTAGTTCTATTAATTCAACTAGTTCAACTAGTTTATTAATTTAATTACTAAACTAGTTCAACTACAACTAAAGTAGTTCAACTACAACTACTATTAATCATATTGCCCTACTTAACTAGTACCATCACTACTAGTAATTAACATCTACTACTACTAAAAATCTAGTACTAACTAAGCAACATCTAGTACTAGCTATGAACCCTAAATTAACATCTACTACTACTAAATCTAGTACTAACTAGTGGCAGGGGGTGGGGGGCGACGGAGAGGTAGCTAGGGGCAGCGAGGGCGGGATCGGGATCGAGAGGCGGCAGTGGTGGGTGGGCTCGGGTGGCGGCGGTGAGGTCGAGGGCGATGGGAGGAGGGCTGCCGGCGGTGGAGGGAGGAGGGGCGGCCGTAGGCGGAGGGAGGAGGGCGGCAGCGGAGGAGGGAGGGGCGGCCACAGGAGAGGGAGGATGTGCGAGGAGGAGGGAGGAGGGACAGAAGGAGGGGAGTACCTTGGCGGCGGACGGACGAAGGCGGCAGCGGCGGCGACGCACGACGACGGTTATCGGCATGCGGGCGAGAGTGAGAGTGTGAGTGAGAGAGAGGGTCAGTCCTGCGCGTGGGGATAAGGTAGGGATAGTTGTAGCGCGTTTGCCAAAACGCGCTACAGCTAATCTGAATAGCAGTAGCGCTTTGCATATAAACCGCTACTGCTAAGTGTAACTATACAAAAATACGTCGATGCAAAAATACATTGGCCACCAATGATCTTTTTGTGTACAATCTGAATTGTCAATATGAGTCCTCTCCGGTAGGAACCGGAGAGGACTCATATTGCGGCCACAAATTTTACACATAGAGTTCAGTGAAGACCAACTAGTTGTGATAGTTTCAGAAATAACATATTTAAGGTGGTAAACACCCTGTTCACGGAGCGGGGTGGGACTAAACTTGTGGGCTGATCTTAGCAGTAGCGGTTTTCTTCGAAGCGCACTGCTGCTAACTTCCATAGTAGTAGCGCGGTTCATTGTAGGGCGCTACTGCTATAACTAGCGGGGGGGGGGGGCGAGGTCATGGCAATTAGAGCAGTAGCGCGTTTTGCGGTGGACGCGCTACTGCTATTTTCCTTTCAGCAGCGCGTTTTGCTATCACGCGCTGCTGCTAAATAGCAGTAGCGTCGTATTTTGAGGAGCGTTGCTGGTAAGATTCTGTGTATAGGCTTTTCCCTAGTAGTGTCTCTTTCCCTACAACTTCCATGTATACATCTTCTGTTCCTAAATAGCTAGTACAACCCACTAGTAGCTTTTTTTTCCAAGACATGCAACTATGGCACAAGAACATGTCATGCATGCAAGTCATAAATCACATTGTTTTTGTACTCTATGCATGCAAACACCACATCAACAATTCGTGCATGTTACTCATAAGTTATTTCTTGCATTAAATTTTGTATCGACAATGTATGTGCTGCTCACGTGAAAACATATGTAGTTCACATTCACATTTTTGTTAGAAATGTCATTCTTTCAACTGCAATTCATTTTTTCTCTTTAGTTATAGATGTTTTCGGAGGAACTTTTATGCCTTATCTATACCCCTATATAGTTGTGAATAACTTTGAAAGATGGTCGCTGGATGAAGCTAATCCGACAGTGCAGAGATGGCAAATCCGAGCACTACTGGCCGTTAGATATCATCAACATTCCACCAGATTTTGCCACATGTACAATTTAGAAGACTCCATGGTTGAACTTAAGCATAATGCACAAACCTAAAAACACAAGCACTTCTCCTTTGTTCTAGAATCTTCCGTATCATAATTGCCCAAACTTTTTTTTTCTAAATCAATTGCCATTATTTGTTTTTTACTTTATGCTTTACAATGCACAGCCCCATGAATCTTAACATTTTTATAAAACTAATTGATTGAGATGAACTATAAGAACTAAATGAACATCTACATCATGCATATATGACTCAAAGCTTTATATGCTATACTGTGTATTTATTCATAATTTGGTTTCCAAATCTCATGCGTTCAATGCATGTGTACCTTACTAGTTTTGAGTAGAGTAGCAAATTTATGCGGCCACGGGTATATCAAAATGCACGGCCCTTGCATCATTGCCTTTCGGTCGAACCTACGTCCACAATTTTTTGTAAGTATATCTCCACTGGTCCCCGAACCCAAAATGCTGCCTCGTTCCCGCAAAACCAAGCGGCACACACATATTAAGGCGTTGACTCAAACTCAATCCCTCTCGCGTGTACTACGCGGCCCCGCACACCGTATTTCTCCTACAAACCCTACCGCCGCACGCATCATCAGTTTTCTTCAAGAGGACGAGGGAGAAGCGGATTTGTAGTGGAGACGCTTTAAAAAAAGGATTTGTAGTGGAGGCCCCTACCATAGGGTGCCCTAAGTAGCTGTTGCACGCATCATTGGTTTTCTCTTTTCTTTATGCTCTTGTGCCCTAGAGTGAAATGATGGCTGCTTCGTCCGTCCAGCTTAATGCGGGAAAGGTGGGGCTTTGTGATTTGACCCCTCATCGCTCATTTACTACTAGTGCGGCGCTACGACCGGGGTGCCTCCAAGTCCAAACGCTGCTCCAAACTGTAATTTGGTGCATCGCACGTGGAACAAGACGGTGGATGAGCCACATGTCACACAAAGGGGTCCTGTTAAGTGTGTCGCCATTTCGTGTGCGGACTGACCCTCTTTGAGTTGCTACGCCAACACGACAGGAGCAGCTTACCACTTGGTTTTGCTCCTTGGTGAATCCCGACTATATTGATCTAAAAAGATACATACTGTACTACCCTCTCTGTCTTGGTTTATAGGGCGTGCACGTAGTTCTAGGTCATCCATTTGACTAACTAAATATGAGTTACTATGTCACAAAAAGTATATCATTGGATTCTTAAGTGGATGTAGTTTCTAAACATATACTGTTCATTACATATATAGCTAGTTAAATTCTCAACCTAGAACGACCTGCATTCCCTATGAACCGATACGGAGGAAGTAGTAAAAATTAGGTGATTTTACCGAGCGATGGGCAGGGGAGCATGGCCTGTCATGCGGTCCCACGTGTCATGATGTACCAAGGCGATGCGTGTGTCCCTCTTGAGGTAGAACAATGGCAGAAGCAATACTACGTGGTTTTCTTGAAGGATATGATGGCAAAGTGAAGTGTGAAATAATGGTTGTTTCGTCCATTTGGGAAGGTGCGGCATTGTGATTTGACGTCTCATTGCTCATTACTACTACTTGGCCGGTACGACTGGGGTGGTACGACTGGGGTGTGTCCCCCCTACTGTTCTGCACTATTATTTGGTGCATGACACGTCGACCCGGTTGCTATATGTCCCATATGTCGGTAAGAGGAAGTACAGAATTCATGAAAGCGAGCGTCGATGGAGGAGTACAAGACACGGCTTGGTTTTTGCTGCTTCACGCGATCCATCAATACAAACCCGGACTAAAAAAAGGCGAGGGCGGGTCTTTTCCCGCACGACAGGCAGGGGAGTTTGGCATAGTCTGTTCAAGGCAAGGAGGCAGGAAGGGAAACAAGCAAACAAAGGTTGAGCGACTTAGTTTTGGGAAAATCTGATTTTACGGAGTACATACCCACTATGGAGGTAGTACTACTTACTACTCCCTCCTTTCCGGTTTATAGGGCTCACCTAAAAAATTTCGTTTTTCCGTTTTATAAGTCTCAATTCTACTAGTAGTAGTAGTACCATCACATGTTGGATTTTGAGGTGCGCTAAATCACCCGATAAGCACAATGTCAAGAGAAACTCACCAATGCATGTAGAAGTTCATGGAAATTTAGTGGTGATGCATGCATTCGTTCTAATTAATGCCTCGGTAAACATAACTTCTTGAGAAACACGAGCGTACTAATTACTTGTGCAAACTACGAAATTAATTCCACCACTCACCGTCTACCTTGGTTGCAGAGATTTTGAAATTGATCCATAAACAGGAAAGGAGGGAGTAGTAACTTTTGTCTTGATTACTATTTGTGGCCTTGTATAGATGCAAAATGTATTTTTTATAGTGTCCTTGTATAAGTAAATGGAGGGAGTACTAAAGGTCATATATTCCAAACAATATGATAATATCTCTAACCAAGGTAGGTGAGGGAGTCCTGGATTAAGGGGTCCTTGGACAGACGGACTATATGCGTATGCCGGACTGTTGGGCTATGAAGATACAAAGATAGAAGACTTCGTCCCGTGTCCGGGTGGGACTCTCCTTTGCATGGAAGGAAAGCTTGGCGATTCAGATATGTAGATTCTCTTCTCTATAACCGACCTGATGTAACCCTAGCCCCCTCCAGTGTCTATATAAACAGGAGGGTTTAGTCCGTAGGACAAGAAGAACAATCATAATCATAGGCTAGCTTCTAGGGTTAGCCTCTACGATCTCGTGGTAGATCAACTCTTGTAATACTCATATCATCAAGATCAATCAAGCAGGAAGTAGGGTATTACCTCCATAGAGAGGCCCCGAACCTGGGTAAACACCTTGTCCCCCGCAAAACAGTAAACAAGCAAGCATATGCAAACAATGCAAACATAAGAGCAATCTGCCAAAACAGTATAGTATGTAAAGAATGCAAGATTCATCAAACTTCCCTAACTACAAAAATTATAAGAAAAATATTACACTGTAAAAGATTTTTCAGAGCTCATTATGCAAAAATATTGAACATTATATCACTCTCTGACTTTTCTAGGGAATTTTTGCAACAGCGGTAAACTTTCTGTTTTGAAACAGCAACATGTATACATGCAAAATAAGCATGGTAAAGGCTATCCTTGACATTTTTATTGAATATATAGATACAAAACATTATTCTAAATAACAGCAAGAAAATACTAACAAAAGAAAATGACGCTCCAAGCAAAACACATATCATGTGGCGAATAAAAATATAGCTCCAAGTAAACTTACCGATGAACGAAGACGAAAGAGGGGATGCCTTCCGGGGCATCCCCAAGCTTAGTTGCTTGGTTGTCCTTGAATATTTCCTTGGGTTGCCTTGGGAATCCTCAAGCTTAGGCTCCTGCCACTCCTTATTCCATAGTCCATCGAATCCTTACCCAAAACTTGAAAACTTCAACCACACTAAACTCAACACAAAACTCGTAAGCTCCGTTAGTATAAGAAAATAAATCACCACTTAGGTACTGTAATGAACTCATTCTTTATTTATATTGGTGTAATATATACTGTATTCTAACTTCTCTATGGTTCATACCCTTACATACTAGCCATATATTCATCAAAATAAGCAAACAACACAAAGAAAACAGAATCTGTCAAAAACAGAACAGTCTGTAGTAATCTGTATCAAACGTATACTTCTGGAACCCCAAAAATTATGAATTAAATTGCTGGTCCTGAGGAATTTATCTATTAATCATCTTCAAAAATAATCAACCTAAAAGCACTCTTCTGTAAAAAATGGCAGCTAATCTCGTGAGCGCTAAAGTTTCTATTTTTTGCAGCAAGATCATAAAGAATTCACCCAAGTCTTCCCAAAGGTTCTACCTGG